>NC_056731.1:339250588-339455588 GCF_019279795.1 Protopterus annectens | reverse complement strand
CCTCATATGCAGTCTTGCACATGGAATTAGAAGAATGCAGGAGGCCATGAACCCCAAGGCTTGTAGTATTTGCCTTGCAGATAGCTGGGTTTTTGTGGCCACCTGTTTGAAGCAAGTCACCAACTGTATTTGCTTTTCTGGCGGAAGGAAAGCCATCTGGGCAGTTGTATTCAAGCTTGCACCCAGAAATGTAATCTTTTGAGAGGGTACCAGCTGAGATTTCTTTTGGTTTATGGTGCACCCTAGACAGGTTAGAACTCTTTTTACAAATGCCAGATGTTTTAGAAGAATGGCCTGGTTTTCTGCCTGAATTCGACAATTGTCCAGGTATGGATATATTTGAATATTTCTTTGCCCGCAAAATGCAATTACTGGAGCCAGGCACTTTGTGAATACCCTGGGCGCAGTAGACAAGCCAAAGGGCAGTGCAGAGAATTGATAACGCATGCAGCCTGCTTTGAAGCGTAGGAATCTTCTGCAAGATTCGCTGATTGGGATATGCAGGTAAGCCTCAAGGCGAGAGTTGCCAACCAGGCATCCTTGCCTAGCATAGGAAGTAACTGGTGAAGAGTCAGCACCTTGAATTTTGGAATGTCCAGGAAGGTGTTTAGAACAGACAGGTCTAGAATTGGACACACTGACTTGTCTTTTCTGGGTACCAAGAAAAGTCTGGAATAGAAACCTTGTCCCTTTTCCTCTTCTGGTACTAGCTGAATAGCCCCCAAGTTTAGGAGGGAAAGTACTTGTTTCTGAGCCTCTGCCCACTGATATGGGGGCAGGTCTGGCCACCCGTTTGGAGTTGGCAGCGTGTGGAAATGAAATCTGTATCCGTGGGACACTATATTTAAAACCCATTTGTCCTGGGTTATTAGTTGCCAGTTTCTTGAATGAAGAGCCAGTTTTCCCCCCAAAGGGGTGGCTAAGAGGTATGTGCTTGGTAATTTCAAAGGGAAGTCACTGAGACCGTTTACCATAGGGTGGTGCCTTGTTGTTTCCAGATTTGGTAGTGTAAGTACCCCATTGCTTAGTTCTGAAAGTCCCTTGGGACTGAAACCTGATGCTTTTGGAATGTCTGGGTTTGGCCATAGTGGCTCTGGAAGGAGCTGAAAGGACCAGTTCTTAGTAGGCCATTGCCTACTAAATCTAGGAGGTTGCACTTTTAAGAAATCTTTCACAGTTTGCATAGATTTAGCTTTATCTTCCATCTTTTTAAGAACTTCTTCAGCCTTATTGCCAAATAGGCGGTCCTGCTGTAAAGGAGCATCCAAAAGTTTTTCTTTAACATGATCAGGCAGAGATGGCTCCTTAAGCCAAGCATGCCTTCTAAGCACAGACCCAGTAACAGCAGCCCTACAAGAAGCCTACAAAGAATCAAAACCACATTGCAAAGTATGTTTGCCAACTTGTTCAGCTGAATGCAATAAATCCTGCAAATCTTTATTCTCCACACTGTCAGAAATTGACATAATTTTCTGTTTAAGTAGTCCCATGATATGCTGTTGGCATTTTAGCATATGAAATAGACAGTTTAAAGCCTGATTGCTAAGGTTGCTGAAGTATAAACCTTTTTACCCCATCTATCCAGCTCCCTGGAGTCTCTATCAGAAGAGGTAGGATTTTTAGCAGTAGAAGCCTTAATGCCCTTGGGCCCCTGAGAAATGGTTTCAGGGTCCGCAACAGGATTTTTGAAAAGGAATTTGCGGGATCAGGAACTCTGTAGTACCGGTCTGGTTTGTTAGGGGCTGGAGGCAAGAAATCAGGGGCCATACTGGATTCCGAAAACACATCAACAATATCTAGTACAGGAGGTATAGCCAAAGGCCTATGCTGAGGAAGAAGGAAATCCCTAAGCCTCTTTTTGGATTCAGAGAAATCCTGACTTTCCCAGTGGAAATGCTCTCTTAAGGTATGTAAAGATTTCCCAAAACAGAAATCCTCAGGCGGAGAAACAGAGGGAATGGAATCCTCTGCATCAGAGTCCTCATAAGTAGGTATGGACAAACCCAGATCATTAGAAGAGTCAAAGAAACAGAGTCCTGTTCAGAAGATTCATAGTCAATTTCAATCCTAGGCCTCTTGGAGGGGGGGGGGTTGTTTTTTAGGCACAGGGGCCTTAACATGTGGCCTGGGCGTCGGCTTTTTAGACATAGATCGAGATTTTGGCCTTATCACTGAAGTTGGAGCTGGTATACATGCAAGTCTGTAGGCCTGAATACACCATCAGAAGCCGGTGCCTGCTCAGCGGCTCCAGACCCATCCAAGGTAGACACATCTGCGGGTTCCATATGTGAAGCATCTCACGACATTCTGGACTGCGAATGGGTCTCACTAGAGGCCTGCGAATCAGAAGTAGCGGGTATCAGGGGCTGCAAAAGCACCTCAGAATACCGGAGAACTGGCGACTGGCTTAGGAGAAGCGTCGTCAGCAGTTTTGGCCCTCAACGGCCTGTCTCTGTCTTTTTCTTTGCGCTTTTTCGGTATTCCCGTAGTCGGATGGCTAACTGACATAATTTCTGGATAATTAAACAGAGAACCAAAATATTTTGAAGCAAAAATGTACCGACGACGGATAGTGCACTGATTAAATAAAGCACAAAACCAACGGGAAGGTACGTCATGGACAGGGTCTAGGCAAGGAATACAGTACAAATGAAAATCCTTATGAGGTATTTGCTTCCCACAAGTAATACAATTAACTTTTACTGACATCGGAAAGGAGCAAGAAAATGTTTCCCCAACGGGGTACTTGGCTTTTAGCTGAAGCTTCGGTTCTGAAACTCGAAAATAAAAAAAGTCGGCTGACCGGCACTTGCGAACTGCTTCTGCTTCAGGCACCGCGTGGCAAGAAAGACTGATGTAATGGCGTCGGCTGCATGTTTTATACCCCTGACGACCTGACGTCATGGAAGAAGGGACAGCAACCGACGCAGGACCCAAGACTTTGTTAATCAGGCTGACTGAGGGCAACCTGCCAGCAGATTACCCAAATGTAATGACTGCAACAGTGAAACACGAACATCTGACAGTGCATAGAGCCTGCACTGAAACATAGATATTTCCTGCAGGATTCCCTTATGAGGATGTACAGATAAGCTTCTATTAAGTCTAGGGAGACTAATCATGCATCCTTGGCTAGCAGAGGAAGAAGCTGTTGCAATGTAAGCATTTTGGGACCACCAGAAACATGTTGAGAATTGATAGATCCAGGATAGGGTGCCAACAGTCCTCTTTTCTGGGCACCAGGAACAGTCTGGAGTAGAAACCCAGTCCCCTTTGTTCTACTGGAACATGTTGAATAGCTCTGATATGAAGAAGGGAAAGTACTTGCTTTTGAGCCTATGCTCACTGGTATGGAGGAAGGTCTGGCAACCTGCTTGGGGTTGGCAGTGAGTGGAAGAAGAATCTGTATCCCTGGGATACAAAGTTTAGAACCCATCAGTCCTGAGTAATGGACATCGTTTTTTGCATGAAAGACAAGTTTTCCTCCTAGGATCGCAAGTACTTGGGCATGGCTGAGAAGGATAATTGGAAAGTAATTGTGAACTTTTTCCATAAGGGGGTGGCTTACCATTCCCTGGTTTAGAGGTGGAAACGCTCCATTGTTTAGATCTCTGCATACCCTGAGGCTGTAGCCTTGGTGGTCCGTTTCCCATGGGTTTGGACTGAGAAGGCCTGAGAGGGACTGGAAAGGATAAGTTTTTTGAAGGCCAATGCCTACTGAATCTAGGTGGCTGCACCTGTAAGAAATCTTTGACAGTTTGCATAGATGTAGATTTTTCTTACATCTTTTTAAGAACTTCTGCTTTTGTGCCAAACAAACGCTCCTGATGTAATGGAGCATCTAGCAATTTTGCTTTGACATGGTCAGGCAAGACTTGTTCCTTTAGCCAAGCATGCCTTTTCAGTACAGACCCAGTGACAGCAGCTCTGCAAGATGATTTTAAGGCATCAAACCCACACTGTAAAGCAGGTTTACTAACTTGGTTGGCAGAATGCATTAACTCTTGTAAATCTTATTTTCTGCACAATCTGGAAGTAACACCATTTTTTGTTTAATTAGTTCCATAATATAGGAAACCAACGAAGGCTCAAGGACACAAAGTCTCCAAAGTGGAAAAAAAGTAAAAACAGATTTATTACTTTGCAAGTAAACAGTACGATACAAAAATAAACGGTTAAGCACTTTTTGTCTTAATTTAGAAGACTTCTTCAGACCTACAACAGTAGCACAAGTGCTCACTTTAATACAGACCACATGGTGGTTTCAAAAAACGTTAACCAATGGTATTGCATAAGTAATTAGGCTTAGACACATGACATCAGCAACAAGTCAAATACAAAAACAGCAACTGTGAAAGCCTGTAAAGAACAAAAATGTACAGCTGCTTTTATGCACAAATAAAGACACATTAAATCACTGCATTTAGGTAGACAGAGTGTAACTCTTAAAATGTGATAAAAAATGATGAAAAAATATGGGAAATATATATATAAATGTAAAAGTTTATATACACATTGTTATGAGTTACAAGAGCGCTACAAGTGGACTAAAAGAACGCTGCAGTCAAAATAGAATAAGAGACTGCAATTTCAACTTTAACCAGTGCTGATTGACTCAACTGTAATGCTTTCACAAATCACCAACAAGGGTGAAGTAAGCTTAGATGTAAGATGAGACATTTTTAAAAGATTTAAAACATGAAGCGAAAAACGTGTTTTCTTTTACTCAACTACAAATAGAACTGTTTAAAAGACTTAAGTTAGACAAAAGACTTGTCTAGCGCATTAGGCTCTTTAATTTCAGAATACAGGCAATGGAAGTGACTTCATTCAAACCTGGGGGGTTATAAGAGTTGAGACGCAGTTGCCAAATCAACTCCTGTCTTTCCAAAATGAGATGACAAGGATCCCCTTTTAAATTAACAGTAACCTGACAAATCACTCTAAAGTGAAAGTGGTGTGTTGGGTGTGTTCAGCACAATTAATCAAAATAGCCACCAGATGGCAATGTAACCTTACATTTTATATGCAACTTTATGGTACTATTTAGTAAATGTTTGGTTTTAGAGTTTTTATATATATATATATATATATATATATATATATATATATATATATATATATAATTTTTTTACCTTTTTAGATTATGTATAGATACTTCATAAAGTGAATTCAAATGTAGGGTAATTATATGTTTTAATACATTTGTACATTAATAATGTTCAGGATTTAATTATGACATTACTAGTGAAAAATGGAGATTGAACTTTAAATACTATTTAATTAATTCAAACTGCAAAATCATTGGTGATTTGAAATAAGATATTGTTAGCCTATTGGTTGTTGTTAAATTAATTTTATATAAATACTAGGTACATCTGTTACACACTGGTCATCTGACGAAGTCTAACTCAATAAGACGAAAACGCATGTTATAGTATTGAAGGCGTTCATGCTCTAACTGGTATTTGGTTCGGGTTCGTTCTATGTGGATTCAATAAACTTTTTAAAGCTGTGGTTGAGTCTCCGCTCCGTGCTTTAGCACTCTTTTTTTTTTGGATTTATTGGTTCATTTTGTGCAGTTCCACATCTTCTTGGTAGTTCAGCACAATGCCTTGCCAATGCGTTAGAAGGTGACTTTTTCTAATACGGTGTGTGCTCATAAATCCTCTCTCTTAGTTTTCTGTCCATCTTACCAACATAATATGCTGGACAGGCTACACAACTAGCCAGGTAGACAGATTTAGAGTTACAGTTAAATCTACCCTTAGTTTTTTACCTTAAAGGAACCTGCTGTGAATTCTGTGCCTGTTGCTATATATCTGCAATAGTTACAGTTTTCACATTTAAACGTACCACCAGATCTACTGCAGGTCTGGGGTTCCATTTCTAAGATCTGTTTCAAGTTCCTGTTCTTCCTGTAAATAAAAGACGGTGAATTACCCAATTTCTCCAGCACGTCTTGGTTCCATCATGAAGATGCTCCAGTTTCTTTTAAATATAACCTCAGTTTCTTTGACTTCCAAACAAAATGAGGTGACAAAACTACTTGAAATCTTTCTAGTGGCTACACCTACTGTTTTGTGTACAATCATGTTTGTATTAGTGGTTACTTCCAAATTCACATCCTCTTCTGAGGTGACTGACCTAATAGTAGGTCTAAGAAGTGGTTTATAAAACCCTTCTCTCCTTTTGTTTATGACTTAATTTACTAAATCAAGGACCAATGTGTCTGGGTAACCTCTCTTTAGAAACATAACTAAGTGTCTCACATTCTTCAAGGAAAGTCACTTCATCAGTCACCATCCTTGCTGCATGGACAAGTTGTCCTTTAAGTACAGATCTTTTCTGATGTACATTATGGCAACTTGTGTAGTGAAGCATGGTGTTAGAATATGTGGGTTTACGGTAGATCCTGGCTACACAGCGCTGTTCTTCTATGTTCTTTTTTAATTCAGTGTCTAAATACGTAATGGAATTCTCATATGTGTGGGTGAAATTGAAAAAAACTGGTGCTGCTGTTAAGTTGTTGCACAAAACTCTGGGCTTCGGATACAGTACCTTAAACAGTATAAAAATGTCATCCAAAAATCTTGTGTACATCTTTATTCTGTCAGACCACTCATTATCGAAAGAAAGTTTTTATGTTCCCAGCTAGCCAGCACCAAGTTAGCATAGCTCCTCCCACGTGGTGAACCCATAGCCACACCAATTTGTTTGTAAATCGTGTTGTCGAACATTACAAAGTTGTTAGTCAGAATAACATGATTTCTTGAAATAACCTAATTTCTCTATTGTTGGCCCCATGCACTAATAGTCTCTCGACTACCCCCTCAATACCTTCCTCATGGGGAATAGAGAAATATAAGTCAACCACGTCTACTGTTAAGAACATTAAAGATTCATCATATTCAATGTTGTTTATGGACGTTAGAAATGCCCACGAGTCTCTGCAAACATGTTCTTCTTTTTCGACATACATCAAGATAGAATCAATGTACTTCGCACTTGCGTATGTGATAGACCCCCGGGAGACGACTAAGGCCCTCATGGGTGGATTTTGTTGGTCTGTGTGCAATTTCTGCAACCCAAATAATGTTGGTATTTTAGGGCTAGTTGTAGACAAGTAATTGAATATGTCCATGTCTATCATACCTTCGATGAATAAATAATTTAAGAAACAATGAACCTTTTTATAGGCTCCATTCATCTCATTGACACTGGATTCAGCATAAATACCACTTTCCAAGACCAGACGCATTCTTGAATTGTAGTCACTTTAATTCATAACTACTAGTCCACCTCCCTTGTCTGGTTTTAAAAAACAGATAGGAAGACTTTTGGTTAAACTCAGGATATCCCTCTCTCCAGCATCCATGTTTAGTGTAACAACACTATTTTTTTGTTTCTTTGCAAGTGCCTAAGGTCAAACTCACATAAATGTTCAAAAACACCCAACAATGGGTGCATTGGTGGGTTGAAGGTACTGGACACTCTCAGGCTGTTAACAGAACTGTTCTCACCAAACATCAAGTTTAAATTAAGTTTATGGGTGAAAAGTTTTAAATCAATTCATGTATCAGGAAATCTAAAGTGGTAATCTGGAACAAAAGTTAGACCCCTGCTAAAACTTCGCAAATGGTCAATGTCATAGTCAGAGAAGTTATAACATTTAAAATCACCTTTTCTATTAAACAGAATGGTAGGTTTAATAGTTATTTGTTCCACTTGGTTACCTACTTCCTGGCTCCTTTCGCCCTCGTGTTGTACTTGGGTCAATGGTTTTGGCCGTTGTTGGAAAAAGAAGACTGGTCATATGCGTTGTTTGAAACACCACTTTGAGCCCTATTACCTTGACTCTGGGAAGAGTTGTAGTTCCCTTCCCTTACTTCATCAATAAGGACAGTGTTACTTTGTTGGTTAGAGAAATGTTCTGTTACACACTGATTAAAGTTTGTAACCTGAGCCCCTCTCTCCTGACTTCTTAAAGCCTCTCCTGACTGATCTGAAAAATTCCTAGACTGGGATGGGGGCAGTTTAGGGTAAGCAACACCGTTCTTATAGTCATTAATATCTCTCTCTCTAGTTTTTTAAGCTTGATTTCAGTGTTTTTTTAATATCTGTTGTTCGAGAGAGCTGAACACCCTTTTGTATTCAAACAATCTCAGGAAATCTGGGTGTTCCTTGATTTCCTTATCTAAGCTTGAAATATCTGTTGCCAAACAATCAATAGTAGAGCTGTAATGTTTGGACATTAAACCCATTAATTCTAGACGATGCTTATCAAATAAATTGGTAAGGTAATTGAAAAAAGGTGTACCTGCTTCCTACCCCGACGGGTATTGCCACGAACGAAGACCTTTTGGCACAACACCTTCCTTCCTACATTCTTCAAAATAGCGCATCTCCAGTTGAAGCTTTTTAGTCTTTAATGATTTTTTATCAAAGTCTCTTAAAAGAGACACAAGTGGTGTGTTACCTCCAGCCGGTCGCTCCCGTATATTATTTTGCACTTCTATATTCAAAGATGGTCTCTCATTTAACCAGCTACTGACATCTGGGAGCCCAATAAGCCCAGAGGATAAATTGTTCGATCCACCACTGTAACCTGCACCAAGCTGCACTGAAGCAAAATTACCTCCCCTTACACCTCTTTTCGCCATTAAGCATTGACTGCTTGTCTCTGCAAGAGTTGTCTCTGCAAGCATTAGGGGTTTCACGTAGTAAAGAAGAACCTCCTTCCTGTTCAGGTCTTAGATAGAGGTTGTTAGGAAGAGCATCAAAATGAGCTGACAGCTCGTCAAGGCTTTTGTTCAAGGCAGCTAAAATAAGTCAAGTTGCTGACATCCGAAGCGTTACCGAGTGTAACGGCGTTCTGCTCATCTGACTGCTCAGGAAAGTTGGAGACAGTGCCAGTGGCCATAGACTAACAAACTGTGTAATCCAAACAAACAAATCCAAACTGCAACTCAGGAAACAAACGAAGGCTCAAGGACAAAGTCTCCAAAGCGGAAAAAAAGTAAAAACAAGTTTATTACTTTGCAACTAAACAGTTGTTTGTCTTTCGGCTTTTCCCGGTAAGGGGTCGCCACAGCAGAACTCCAGTCCGCTAATGATTGTCAGTAGATTTTTACGAAACAACGAGGTGCCAGCTCGACGCCCAACCTTCAACGAAGGCACGCCCATTTACGCACGCATGTCTTTCAAACGCTACCCAACCGCGGGGAGGACATGCAGACTCCACATAGCCAAAGCCCCAGAGAAACTAACGGGAGAACCTCTTGCTGTGAGGTAACAATGCTACCGCCGTACCACCGCGGCATAAACTTTGCAACTAAACAGTATGATACAAAAATAAATGGTTAAACGCTTTTCGTCTTAATTTAGAAGACTTCTTCAGACCTACAACAGTAGCACAAGTGCTCACTTTAATAAAGACCACATGGTGGTTTCAAAAAACATTAACCAATGGTATTGCATAAGTAATTAAGTAATTAGGCTTGGACACATGACATCAGCAACAAGTCAAATATAAAAGGATATAAAAACAAAAGGAGAGAAGGGTTTTATAAACCACTTCTTAGACCCACTATTAAGTCAGTCACCTCAGAAGAGGCTGTGAATTTGAAAGTAACCACTAATACAAATCATGATTGTACACAAACAGTAGGTGTAGCCACTAGAAAGATTTCAAGTAGTTTTGTCACCTCATTTTTGTTTGGAAGTCAAAGAAATTGAGGTTATATTTAAAAGAAACTGGAGCATCTTCATGATGGAACCAGACTTGTTGGAGAAGTTGGGTAATTCACCATCTTTTATTTACAGGAAGAACAGGAACTTGAGACAGATCTTAGCAATGGAACCCCAGACCTGTAGTAGATTTGGTGGTACATTTAAATGTGAAAACTGTAACTACTGCAGATATATGGCAACAGGGACAGAATTCACAGCAGGTTCCTTTAAGGTAAAAACTAAGGGTAGATTTAACTATAACTCTAAATCCGTTGTCTACCTGGCTAGTTGTGTAGCCTGTCCAGCATATTATGTTGGTAAGACGGACAGAAAACTAAGAGAGGACTTATGAGCACGCATACCATATTAGAAAAAAGTCACCTTCCAACGCATTGGCAATGCATTGCGCTGAACACCCAACACACCACTTTCACTTTAGAGTGATTTGTCAGGTTACTGTTAATCTAAAAGGGGGTCCTTATCATCTAATTTTGGAAAGACAGGAGTTGATTTGGCAACTGCATCTCAACTCTTACAACCCCCCAGGTTTGAATGAAGTCACTTCCATTGCCTGTATTCTGAAATTAAAGAGCCTAATGAGCTAGACAAGTCTTTTGTCTAAGTCTTTTAAACAGATCTATTTGTAGTTGAGTAAAAGAATGCAGGTTTTTCACTTCATGTTTTAAATCTTTTAAAAATATGTCTCAACTTACGTCTAAGCTTGCTTCACCCTTGTTGGTGATTTGTAAAAGCGTTTCAGTTGAGTCGATCAACACTGGTTAAAGTTGAAATTGCAGTCTCTTATTCTATTTTATTTTGAGTGCAGTGTTCTTTTAGTCCACTTGGAGTGCTCTTGTAGCTCATAACAATGTGTATATAGGTTCATAGGTTGGTACTAGGCTATTGGCCCAAAGGCCTATGCAAGCCTAGTCATAACAATTCCCTGGAAATTTTTTCCCACAATATTTACTTCTCTGGGCCCCTGTCTAGCAGGGTGACTGACATGATCCCCGGGGTGAATTTCCTATCTCCCATCCAATCATCAAGGTTCCTTTTGAAGAGGGCCAATGAGGTTCTCTGCTTGACATGTATGGACAGTCTATTCCAGAGTATGGGGAGTCTCTGGGTCAGGAACCTATCCCTCCAGCATGTTTTGTTCATTGTGATGATAAGGTTTAGATCCCTGGAGCGTGTGGCTCTGAGGGATTGGGATTTCTTTAAGTGGAGCATGTCCAACAGCTCAGGGTTTGACATGGCCTTGTATGTTAAGCAGAGATTGCCTCTGAGTAGACGATATGCCACAGAGTATAGCTGGAGTTATCTGCTTTAGGCCTGTGATTCTTTTAGTGAGGTATTTCTGTGGCCTTTCCAGCTGTTGCAGATGTCTTGTGAGGTACATAAAGGCTGTTTATTTAAAACTGCCTCATGTACACAGACAACCTTCTCCTCCTCCCAACAAATTCCAACACATGTGAGAGATGCAACCATATAGCCAAACTGGAGGCTAAGCTCTCTCAACTCAGTACTGGCGTAACCAGTCAGGAGGAGAAGGAAACCACACTCACTACAATTTCCAGTCTCACATAGACCTACCACGACAACAAACCAAACACATAAACACACAAAACATACTCGGAGGCTCTAAATAAAAATCTGCCTAAGCAGCAGAGACCTCCAAAGCAGACACCCAAGCAAACGCCACCCCAAAACAAAACACGTGCAACACATACCTCACAAAGCCAGTGTGCCGAACAGTCACAGCCCTTAAGGCTAAACACACCTGATATACTTGTAATAGGTGACTATCGTCAGGCACACTGACGTCCCGCTCACCAGGCTGAACAAGGAGAAGGTCAAGGTGAGCTGCCTGTCGGGCGCTAGGATCTGCCACATAACACAAGCACTCAGGTCACTCCAAGGCAAGTACAAATATGACTCGGTCATTGTCCATGCTGGTGTGAATGACTTGAGACGTACCTCCCTGGACTACATGAAGAGACACAGAGGAGCTCTCTGAGCATGTAGCCCCGGCCGGTATGACCCTGACCTTGAGTAGCATCTTACCCTCACCAAGAATGATGCCACAATATGAAGACAAGATGATCAATTTCAACAACTGGCTTAAGTATTGGTGTCATTCAAAGGGGATCCAATGCCTGTCAGCCTGGGATGGCATGCTCGACAAGCCACGATGCTTCGCTAGGGACAGCTTACACCTGTCACCCCCCTGGGCTTTTGGATATTGGCAAAGACTCTTGCTTCCCCCATAGTGCCTTTTTTAGGCAAGGCTCAAAAGACATCCCCACCTCAATAGGTATCACAAGGGATAAGAAACTATGAGTAATGCTACTCACGCCAGAAGTCTAAACCTCAAGATGCACGCACTAGAAACTCTCCTTAGCATGGAGAACATCGATATCTGTGCAGTAACAGAAACCTGGTTCAAGGCTCCCGAGAGCACCCCAGCACTACCAGGTTATACCTCATACATACCAGCTTTTTGGCCCAAAACCTTGGACCAAACCACAAAAGGAGGGGGAGTATCAATATTCGTCAAAGATACCCACACCTCCAGGTTGGTAGCACAGCACGAAGCATCAGAGACTATCCATGTGCAACTAACAGTGGGTAAAACTGCCTTCCAGTTTATAGCCTGCTACAGACCACCCTCCCAAACCCAGGAACCCCACTTGGCCTTCCTGAGAACACTGGAAAATATGAAGGTCTCTCCAAACACCACTATATTGGTCGACTTCAACTACCCAAACATAGACTGGGAGCATTACTCTAGCTCCAACACCCTAGCCCAAAGGTTCCTAGAATTTATAAACTCAAATGCTATGGAACAACTTGTTACCACTCCCACAAGAGGGGAAAACATACTGGGCCTGATCATCACCAACATGGGGACTCTATGCTCCAGACCAGAAGTGTATCCCTCACTGGTAAGATCAGACCATAAACTAATCTCACTGGATATTCACATCCCGACCCCACCCCCTGCCCAGAAAACCACAGTGAAAAACTTCTCTAAAGCAATTTTACACTCCTCAAAACAGAGGTGGAATCCTTCAAAGCCCCCGAGCCTGTGGAAAATACGGACAGACCGCAGAATCCTTTATAAACGCATTCTATGAACACCTTCAGGAATGCATGGATCATGCAATCCCAAATAAAACCAACACCCAATCCTCCAAAGGCAGATGTCCTGTCTGGTGGACCCCAGCCATAAACAAACTATACAACAGAAGGAAGAAGCTACTACATGATAGAGCAAAATCCCAAAAAGGGAAGGCATCTCTTATCAGTATTAGCAAAAAACTACGGGCACTCATAAAATCGTCTAAGGCCAGCTTCGAGAGAAAAATTGCACAGGACACCAAGGATAATCACAAGGCTTTCTTTAGTTATGTTAGGAACCTGGGTGGGAATTCCCAGATATGCTCAGAATTACTCCAAAATGACAAAAAATACATCAAACCCACAGACATTGCCAACATCCTAGCTGACAGGTTCAGCGCAAACTTCTCCCCCTCCCCCCTTCCCCACCAAAAGGGCAAATATCTATCCCAGCAGAGTGCTGCCCCCCTGATATCTCAGATGCTCAGGTAAGAGCCGCCCTCTCCAAAGCAAAAAACACAGCATCAATGGGACCAGACGGTGTCCCGGGCTGCGTCCTACATGAACTCCAAGAAGAGCTAAACCCAAACATAAAACTACTGTTCAATCAAAGCCTTACTACAGAATATGTACCCAAAGAGTGGCGTACAGCAACAGTGGTCCCTCTCCACAAAGGTGGTGCCGCAACAGATCCCGGAAACTATCGCCCCATAAGCCTGACTAGCTTGGTCTGCAAAGCTATGGAAAGGATCATCATGGACCTCATAAATAAAGATATTGGGGACCTACAGACACTGGATCCTACCCAGTTCAGCTTTGTTAAGGGCAGATCCTGCCTCTTAAACCTGGTCGATTTCTTTGAAACAGTCACCAAGGCCATTGACGAGGGGAAGGTGGTCCACACAGCCTACCTGGACCTCGCAAAAGCCTTTGATACAATACCCCACTCGGGCATTATAGATAAGCTCACCAGCTTAAATATAAACCCCTATGTCACTAGGTGGGTTGCAAACTGGCTCGAGGACAGAACCCACATGGTTAGAATTGCTGGAGCAATGTCAGACTCCAAACCAGTTACAAGTGGCGTCCCACAAGGCTCAGTCCTGGGACCTCACTTGTTCAGTATATATTTCTCGGAGGTACAGGCCAACACGGAAGGACTGTGACTGACCAAGTTCACAGATGACTGCAAACTGGGCGCCATAATCGACTCTCCAGCTGACACAAGCATCCTCCAAAAGGGCCTCATAGAAACAGACAACTGGTGCCAGAGCCATGACCTCAAGCTAAACGCCAAAAAGTGTATAGTCATCCCCTTTGGCAAAAACAAAGTGCCCACAAATTACCACATAGGTGGTAATCCATTAAGTACAGAAGAAATAATTAGGGACCTGGGGACCCAAGTTGATAGCAATCTCTCATTTGACAACCACGTGGCCAAAGTGGTTAGAAAAACATTTTATATAGCCCACCTAATCGTGAACGGGATTCACATCTAGATCAGGGGAGGTCAACGTGCCTCTTTACTCATCCCTCATCAGGCCCATAATTGATTACAATGCTCCTTTGGGATGTACCTTACCAGACACCTGCAGCAACTGGAAAGACCCCAAAAGTACCTCACCAAGAGGATCAAAGGGCTCAAACAGATGCCATATGCTGCCCGGTTAAAGAAACTCCAGCTCTACTCAGTGGCATACCGCCTGCTCAGAGGCGATCTGCCTGACGATAAAGCCATGTCCAACCCGGAATTAATGGACATGCTGCACCTCAGAAAATCCAAATCCCATCGAGCTACGCGCTCGAGAGACTTGAACCTCAGCACTGAAATAAACAGGACATGCTGGAGGGACAGATTCATAATCCAGAGGCTCCCTTCACTCTGGAATAAAATCCCAGTCCAGGTTAGGCAGAGTCCCTCATTGACTCTCTTCAAGAGGAATCTTGATGAGTGGATGGGAGATCGTAGGTTTACCCTGGGTATCACTTCTGTGTCACTGTTAGACAGAGGCATAGTATACTAACCTCGAAAAAGGGCATAGCAAAATTAATTTAAAATGGGTGGCGAAGGCCAAACACACTCTGGCTAGGCTTATAAATGCCCTAGGGCAGATAGCCTAGTATGAACCTATGAACCTATACCAAATGGGGCATTATACTCTACAATGGGTCTAATGAGGGATGAGCACAGTGGGACAATGACCTCCTTTTTTCTGGATGAAAAGCCCTTAGTGATGAGGTGTGCCACGTAGAAGGATTTCCTGACTGTTGTGGCGATGTGGTTATCGAAAGTGAGACCACTGTCCACTTGTATCCCTAAGTCTCTCATCACACTTTCGATGTTTAGTGTCCTGCCACCTATGTGGTAGTTCATGGGTACATGTTTTTTTCCAAAGGGGATGATTATACATTTCTTGGCATTAAGCTTGAGCCCATGGCTCTGGCACCAGGCATCTGTTTCTGTAAGGCCCTTTTGTAGAATATCCACGTCATTTGGGGATTCAATAATGGCTCCCAGTTTGCAGTCATCTGCAAACTTTGTTAGCCAGAGTCCCTTAGTGTTGGCCTGTACTTCAGAGAAGTAGATGCCAAACAAGAGTGGTCCCAGGACTGAATCCTGAGGTACTCCACTTGTCACTTATCTGGAGCTGGATTTGGAGTCTGCTACTTTTACACTCTGGGTTCTGTCAGTAAGCCAGTTGGCAAACCATCGAGTGACGTAGGAATTTATGCCCAGCTTAGTAAGTTTATCTACGATTCCAGAGTGGGGGATGGTGTCGAAGGCCTTGGTGAGGTCCAGATAGGCTATGTGGACCTCCTTACCCTCGTCCACAGCTCTGGAGACCGACTCAAAGAAGTCAGATTCAGGAGACAAGATCGGCCCTTCACAAACCCAAACTGGGTGGGGTCCAGTGTCTGGAGGTTGCCAATGTCTTTGTTTATAAGTTCCATGATAATGCGTTCCATGCCCTTGCAGATCAGGCTTGTCAGACTGATGGGACAGTAGTTCCCGGGATCCAAGGTGGATCCTCCCTTGTGGAGCGGGATAACTGTAGCTGTGCGCCACTCAGTGGGCATGAAGCCTGAGGTGAGGCTATGATTAAACATGACACTTAGGTGGGGTGCCAGTTCATCTTGTAGTTCATGTAGTACACAGCCTGGGATGTCAATCTGGTCCCATGGATGCTGTATTCTTAGCTTTGGAGAGTGCTGTTTCTACCTGTGTGGCTGTGATTATCGGAATTTGGCAATCTTTTGGTACTGAGATGGGCCCTTTAGGGGGTGAGAGGGGAGTGAAGTTGGCACTAAATCGATCTGCTAGGATATTGGCAATATCCTTGGGATCAGTTTATTTAATGCCATTCTGTTGTAGTTCAGAGAAGATCTGAGCATTGCCATTTAGATTCTTGACATATCTATAGAATGAAGTAGAGTTCCAAAAAACCAGATAAAAATGAAATTGGGTAACAGACAGTAGTTGAATTTAATGAAAAAGAAATAAAAAAATCAAATCACAATCACAGCCAGATGTCTTTTCAGATGCAGACTTCTTCAATGGTTTAAAATGTGTGCCAATAATTTTTATAATTTATAAATCATTTATCAATAAATATTATTTTCATTTATTTTCTTTTTATAAATACTTCCCATTTTCAAAATTACATTCAAAACAGTATACAGTTGTTTTTATAAAAGTTGTTGTTTGTCAATAGTTAGTTTAAAATAAAGTAAAAATGTTGTTCAAAAAATAAAAATATAAAAATATGTAAAATCAAACATCCTCCTGGGCTTAATGAGTACACAAACACATTAAGGCTTTTTTTAGATAAAGCCTCTATTTGTATAATATTAGTTTTTATTGAACACATACATACTATAAAGTTTTTATTATTATAAAAAAAAATGGTTATATTTGTAAAAACATGCATTTTTATAACATTTTTATATTTTTGAATATGATATTTATTAAACAACACAAGGCACAACAGCACTTTATTAAGTTGGGTCCCCTATACAACTGTGACTGGATTTTTTAAAAAACCATATATATAATGGAATGTAATTTTGAAAATAAATAGTATGTATTAAATTTCAAATGAATTTATGTAACTGATTGATTGCATTCGCAGACGAAAAGCCAGGATCTGTGATTGTGATTTTTAAATTTTGCTCGTTTCATTAAAGTACTGAGGTCTGTTTACATGGAATTTCATTTATATCTATAGAATGCCTTGTGGTTGTCTTTGGAATATTTGGCAATTTTATTTTCGTAACTAGCTTTTGAGGATTTTATGAGGGATCTCAACTTCTTACTGAGGCTGGAGGGAGTTTTTGCATCCTGGGATTTTCCTCTTTTCTGCAACAGTTTCATCCTTCTGTTGTATAGTTTGTTTATAGCAGGGGACCACCAGATTGGCTTCCTTTTTTTGGGGAAGAGCATCTTGGTTCTATTTGGGATGGCACGGTTCATGCACAAGTGGATGTGCTCGTACAGTGCCTTAGTGTAGGAATCTGCAGTCGAACTTCCAGATCCCGTCTGCGTGGGTGTTGTGAAGTTGGTCACTTCTGACTTCAGTAGCATGAAGTTAACTTTGGAGAAGTTTTTTAAGGAGGTTTCCTTACTGGGTGGTGGGGGTGGGATGTGGATGTCAAGGGTGATTTGCTTATGGTCAGACCTGACCAATGAGGGGGTGACCACTGGTGTGGAGCATCTATCTCCCATGTTGGTAATGACCAGGTCTAGGATATTGGAGCCCCTGGTGGGACAATGGATTAGTTGATCCAGGGCGTTGGAATTTATGAATTCCAATAACCGTTGGGAAAAGGAGTTGGTTCACGAGTAGTTTTCCCAATTAATGGTAGGGTAGTTGAAATCAACTAGTATTAGGGTGTTTGGTTGTATCTTAATATTTTCCAGTATGTTTAGGAAGGTGTAGTGAGAATCTTGGGGTATGGTGGGGGATCTGTAGCAAGCTACAATTTGGATTGCAATCTTACCTAGTGTTAGTTGCACCTGGAGAATTTCAGATGCATTGTGTTCATGGGTTCATAGGTTAGTACTAAGCTAACTGCCCTTGCGAGCCATTGTAAGCTTAGTCAATTATCCCTTGTGAGACTCAAACCCTGCACCTTGTGTTTGTAAGGCAAACACCTTAACCATTAGGCCACCCTCCCATCCTTAGGCAACTAGCCTGGAGGTGTGAATATCCTTGGTGAATATGGACACTCCTCCACCTTTAGTGTTTCAGTCTTCGTTTTGTGGCTGAAAAGTGCGGTAAGAATTGTAGCCTGGTATTGCAGGGGTGCTCTCTGGAGCCTTGAACCACATCTCAGTCACTGCACAGATATTGATGTTCTCTATTTTAAGGAGTGCCTCGAGAGAGTGCATTTTGAGGTTTCTAGCATTGAGTAGCATTACCTTTAGATTTTGCATGCTTGTATCTGTTACGGTGGTGGTTTTACCCTTTGAACCTTGCCTAAAAAAGGCACTATAGGGGTGGCAAGAGCTTTAGCCAGTAACCTGAATCCCAGGGGTGACAGGTGCAGACCATCTCTGGCAAAGCACTGTGGTTTGTCGATCATGTCTTCCCAGGCAGACAAATACTGGATCCCCTTTGAATGACACCAGAAGCTTAGCCAATTGTTGAAGTCAATCATTTTGTCCTTATACTGTGGTATCATTTTGGGCGAAGGCAGGATGCTACTCAGGGCTAGGGTCATACCTGCCTGGGTCACATGATCCAAGAGCTCTTCCATGTCTCTTTTCATGTAGTCCAGGGAGGTACGTCTCAAGTCATTTACTCCAGAATGGACAATGACAGAGTCATATTTGTACTTGTTGTGGAGTGACTTGAGTGCATGCGTTATGTGGCGGATCCTGGCACCAGACAGGCAGCTGACTAATTTTCTCCTTGTTCAGCCTGGTGAGTGGGACATCAGTGTGCCTGACTATAGAGTCACCTATGACTAAAGTGTTGGGTACATCGTCTTGCCTTAGGGGCTGTTGTTGGTTGGCACACTGGTGTTGTGAGCTGTGTGTCACTTTGGTTGTGACTGGTGTTTGTTTGCGTTTCGGCTTCGGAGGTCCTTGTTGCTTGGGCAGGTTAATGTTAAGGGCCTCCGCATATATGGGTTTAGTGTTGCTATGTGTGGGAGTTGATGGTGGGGGTTTTGAAGGGCTATGAGTTGCTAGAGGTGTAATACAGATGTTAGCCTTCTCCTTTTGACTGTCTAGCCCAGTCTTGACCAGAGAGAGCTTTGCTTCCAGTTTGCCTATGTAAGTGCATCTCTCACAGGTTGTAGTGTTGGGTGGTAGGAGAGGATTGTCTGTGTACATGAGGCAGTTGCCGCATTGCCCCAGTATGCCCAGATTCACCAGGTGGACAGGAGAAACCACCGGAAGCTGACCCTTGGACATGCCTGTTTAGGTGCTTTTTTGTGAGGTTTAAGAGCTGTTTTCCCTTACCTTTGCAAGGTACTTTGCAATTGTAGGCTGTTTAGTGCCTATGATTAATTTCTCCTTATTGACAAGGAGAGCTGAGTGCTTGTATCAGTTTCAGGCTTCCTAGTGCTTTACAGCAGGTTCTAGAGCAAGTGCTAGTCACAGGGGTTCAGATTTTAGTGCTACTACTGAGAAACCAGCTAGTTTTACGGGAAAATTTGAAGAGCAGACTTTCTGGCACCTGGAATAGTTTAACTGTAGCCTCGTAGTGCTGCACGATGTGAAAAATGTGCAAACAAGCGCGTTTTTAAGCCAGAAAGTTGAAAGGGACAGAAATCAGCCCAAAAAGGCCAACAAAATTACAACTTCAGAGCTGGAAACCACTCCTCCAGCACCAGACAGGCAGCACAATGCTCACCAGTCCCACTGGTAGGCAGTAGGACTTCCCTCTGCCACAGCAAGGTCTGGATAGCTCTGAGCACAGAAAATAAAGTCCTGAGACAAGCAAGGCCTGGGATATGGACTGGCTAGAAAAGGTGGGAAACGAGCAAACAAGATAGTATACATATATTTGTTTTTTTGTTGAAACAGGCTAAACAATGCAAAAATACAGTAAATAAACACAGAAAGTCTAACACACTTGAGTGTGTAGTCCTAAACAGTAAATGCAATTAAAACTCTATAAAATTAGCAATTTAAAACTTTTTAGGCAAGTGTACAACTGAACAATTATTTAAGTGGCAGTAATACAGCAGAATAAGTAGCTAGTCTACATATGCAGAAAAGTCTATATATACAGAAAAGCAGCTAAAACACACAAATACTTCAGATGCAGTGCAACCTAGAGCACTTGAGTTGTAGCAATATTAAGGCAATTACAGTTATAATAAATGCTCTAAAATATAATTTCCAAAATGTTTGAGAAACACAGTCAGAACATAAGGTAATTCAGGCAAAAATTATTTATTTATTTATTTTTTGAAGGGGGAAAGGAGAAACAGAAGGCCTTATCAAATGTTCTCTCTGTATTAGGTAGAATGAGCAAATGACACGACTAGACTGGGAGGAGTGTCCCAGATCAGATTTACAGTAGGGGCGGGCAACTGCAAAGCCACCAAGTATAACACAAGACACCAACAGGGAGGGTGGGTGGGGACATTAAAGCTATTGGCCTACAAATATATACATTTACATATATATATATATATATATATATATATATATATATATATATATATATATATATTCCCCCCCATAGTTTTTTCATCAATTTTTATCACATATTTTAAGTTACACTCTGCCCACCTAAATGCAGTGATTTAATGTGTCTTTATTTGTGCACAAAAGCAGCTGTACATTTTTGTTCTTTACAGGTTTTTCACAGTTGCTGTTTTTGTATTTGATTTGTTGCTGATGTCATGTGTCCAAGCCTAATTACTTAATTACTTATGCAATACCACTGGTTAATGTTTTTTGAAACCACCATGTGCTCTGTAATAAAGTGAGCACTTGTGCTACTGTTGTAGGTCTGAAGAAGTCTTCTAAATTAAGACGAAAAGCACTTAACCATTTATTTTTGTATCATACTGTTTAGTTGCAAAGTAATAAACCTGTTTTTACTTGTTTCCGCTTTGGAGACTTTGTGCCCTTGAGCCTTTGTTTGTTTCCTGAGTTGCAGTTTGGATTTGTTTGTTTGGATTACATAGTTCGATAACATGTTGTTGGTACTTCCAACACGTGAAACTGGCAATTCAAAGCCCTGATGGCAAGAGTTGCAGAGGTACATACCGTCTTACCCAATGTGTCTAAAGCTCCCTGTCTGAAGGGGTAAGGATTTTATCTGTAGTAGCCTTAATGCCTTTAGGTCCCTGGGAAATGGTCTCTGGATCTGCAGTAGGATTCTTAAAGAGAAATTTGTGAGAGTCAGGTAATCTGTAGTACCTGCCAGGTTTTCTAGGAGCTGGTGGTAAAGTGTCAGGAGTAAGAATGGGCACCAGGAAGACATCATCTACAATATCTAGGACAGGGGGTATAGCTAGATGCCTGTGCTGAAGCAAATCTAAAACTTTCTCAAATCTTTTTTTGGACCGTGGATAGTCCTGGCATTCCCAGCGGAAATGCTCTCTTAAGGTATGCAAGGTTTCACCAAAAGAAAAATCCTCTGGAGGGGAGGCAGAGAGAATGGATTCCTCTGCATCTGAATCCTCATAGGTAGAAAAGGGTATGTCCTGGTAATCAGAAGGGTCAGAGTAATCAGACTCCTGGTCTGTAGAATCAGAAGGAAATTCAATTCTTTGTCTTTTAGCAGGGGAAGGCTGGCTTCCACTAATTAGAGTAATAAGGTCTTCAGCCATTCTAAGCATTTGATTTTGTGGCATGGGAGCCTGAGCATGCGCTTTGGACGTCGGTTTTCTAGGCATAGTGCGAACTCTGGGCCTGAGAAACTCAGTAGTTTTAGTTGAAAATGAAGTTGGTTTAATATGAATATCGGTAGGTCGGAATACACCCTCAGAAGCCGGTGCCTGCACAGCGGCTCAGGACCCATCCAAGGTAGAGACATACGCAGGTTTCATAGTCGAAGAAGCATCTCGCGGCATACCGGATTCCGAATGAGTCTCAGCAGAGGACTGCGAATCTGCAGAAGAGGGCATCGGGGCTGCAAATGCACCTCACTGAGTACCGGCGGACTGGCGACTAGCTTAACAGAAACGTAGGCAGTTTTTAACCTATGCGGTCTGTCTCTGTCTTTGCGCTTTTTTGGAAGCTCCGTAGTTGGGTGGCTTACCACAGCAATTTTGGAATGCGGAGAACGAGCGCAAAAGAATTTAGCTACAAAAATAGCCCGAAGACTAATGGTTCTGGCGTTAAACAAGGCACAAAACTGACAGCGAGGAATGTCATGGTCTGGGCCTAAACAGGTGACGCAGTAAGAATGAAAATCTGTGTGAGGTATTTGCTTTCCACAGGCAAGGCAACTGTTAATTTTTTCTGACATCGGTTAGAGCAAGAAAAAAGAATCCCCAACTGGGTACTTGGCTTTAGAAGACTTAAGGTCTGAAACTCGAAAAACGAACATTTCAGGTAGACACAGACCGGCACTTGCGAACTGCTTCTGCTTCGGGCTCCTTCTCAGCAAGAAACACTGATGTAATGGCGTCAGCTGCATATTTTATACCTCTGACGACCTGATGTCATGTAAGAGGTGACAGCATCCGACACAGAAATCCCAAGACTCTGGTATTCCGGCTGACTGAGGGCTACCTGCAAGCAGATAACCCAAGTGTGATGACTGCAAAAGTGAAACACAAAGAACATCCTCCGATCTATTGCAGTGGCAAACTAGATCTGAGGTAACTCAAGGTGCATCATGGGATAGGGACTTGGCCTCAAGCTGTCTGAAGACCTCGAGCTTTGTAGTAGGCTGACTCGGAGCGGAGGATCTACTCCGAACCCATCTGTAAGAATAAACGTAGAGATAGAACTTCACATCACATGTTTAAGTTTCTGTAAAGCACTGCCTTTATCCTGAAGGGACTTAAATCTGCAGCACCTTCGTCAAAGTGTTTATCTAGAGGGGCATCCATCTTCTTCTTCTTTCGGCTTTTCCCAGTTAGGGGTCGCCACAGCAGAACTCCGGTCCGCTAATGACTAGCAGTAGATTTTTACAGTGCCGAGGTGCCAGCTCGACGCCCAATCATCAACAAAGGCACGCCTATTCAGGCATGTCTTTCGAACACCACTCGACCATGGGGAGGACATGCAGACTCCACACAGAAGGCACTCCAGCCAAGAATCGAACGGGAAAACCTCTTGCTGTGAGGCAACAATGCTACCGCTGCACCACCGCGGCTTCCCTAGAGGGGCATCCATCAACTTAGCCTTAATATCATCCGGCAAAGAATGAAGCCGAAGCCAAGAATACCTCCTCATCACCGACACAAAAGAAGCTGCTCTAGAAGAAGCATCTGTTGCATCTTAACTAAAACTGATGGAATGATTAGCCACTTAGGAGGAGTGTAGAGTCTGGAAGATCAGAAATCACCTGACAGGCCTGGGAAAACACAACCAACAAGTACCTGGACATATGGGTCTGATAATTCACAGCCCTTAAAGCCAAGATAGCAGACTTACAGACCTTCCTGCCTAGCCTTTCCATGCCTATGCTTTATCAGAAGACAGTAACTTAGGAAAAGGAAGCAACTGAGAAGGTTTGTCAGAAGCTACTGACACCACTGATGGGTTAAGCAGGATGACACTTTTACAAGATCTTACAGTCTCTCAGACAGGGGGCAGGGAGATGAGAACCTGGAGCCTTAGAGGCAACAAAAAAGGCATCCAACAAAGCAGCCAAAACAGGAAGGACAGCAGAAAGTCTGACGGACAGAACAGGATATACTGTCATGCAAAGTGCCAAGGCAAAACAGACAATGTTTGTGGCAGTCATTATGGGGAATCTGTTTCCCACACTGGCATTTACCCTTCTTGGATGACATGAAACCCCACAAGCAACAATATAGCAAAAGAAAGAAGACAACAAAATTCCAATGAGGCACTTATCTGTAATGGCTTGGTGAAGCAGCAATGGCATGGGCGTTCAGAGACACTATCAAAAGATAGCGTTTGACTGGCAGCAAGTTGTTCTGAAGATGGTAGAGCTGGATGTCACCTTTATGCCCCACGCTACACAAGGATGTGTGTGAAGTACGGCATACCTTAATGCACCCTAAAGGCTTTGGTACTCTGGCCGGATGTCAGGCCGATCTTGGTAGGGGATCGCTAGTGTGATAAATACAACAGTGAAATGGAAGGACATCAGACCCTACTCTATGGATTCCAATATACCAAGATTGTGAAGCAGATGGCATTTGGCCTACATATGCCAGTTCATCTCCCTCTCACTATGAATCTAACACCAGGAGCACCCTATCCTCCCCTCCCCATCCCACCAAATATAGCCCTGTTATGGGTTTGTCCTTCACATAATAAAACAAGATTTCAATTTAGGTTCATAGATTAGGTTCATAGATTAGTACCAAGCTAACTGCCCTTGTGAGCCATTTTAAGCCTAGCCAATTATCCCTTGTGAGACTCAAACCCTGCACCTTGTGTTTGTAAGGCAAACACCTTAACCATTAGGCCACCCTCCCATTTAGATAACAAAGAGTACTCATGGGCCCAACATAGTTCCATGTCTTGAAAAGGCCTGCATGAGTGTAAATGTACTGCTGTTCTGTCATTCCTAGCAGCCCTGCAAAAATGTGTTTATGTATGCATCAACAGAGCAGGACTAATATAATCTCTCGGAAATTCTCATTACTTCTGCAGCTTTGATATTCCAAGAAGTTTCTGTACAGGAACCCTTTGGCTGAACCAGCTGTGAGATCCTTGGTTCCAGCAAGGGAATATTATGATGAACGTAATTCTTTCTCAAAGTGCTGCAAGAAAAGAAATGAAGATTTTGTGGGCAAGCATTCCTCTTGTACCACAGATGTACATCTGGCAGAAAGGGGGAGGGTGAAAAGCTCTGGGATACACACGGAGTCTTCTGCAACAGACGCCCCAAATTATCACTACTGTTAACAGTAAACAACATGCAAAAGATCACAGTCCTGTCCAAAATCAACTGCCAGGACAATTTTCAGCATCCCCACAACCCTGTAATGGATAAAGCAAGATATTGGAAAAAGAAAAATAAGTGGAAGCTATACCTCTCCAATATATATAGGATCATTACCACAATGTATACTTTTAAACTAAATACAAATAAAATTAAAATACATAAAAATCAAAAAAGTACATCAATAAGCCTGTAAGCATCTACATTCAGACATAAAAAGTCGTACAGATAAAGTACAGCTGTGTACACTTACCATAAATGTAGATGTTTGAGTGTATTCACTGTTGCAGTCATCACACTTGGGATTATCTGCCCGCAAGTAGCCCTCAGTCGGCCCGAATACCAGAGTCTTGGGATTTCTGCATCAGATGCTGTCGCCTCATCCATGACATCAGGTAGTCAGGGGAATAAAACATGCAGCCGACGCCATTACATCAGTTTTTCTTGCCCCAGATGTCAAGAGCTCCCAAAATAGGAAGCAATCAAATGATGTGGAACACCTTCAGTAAAACGTAAATACCATTTCCATAAGTTATGGCCAAAAAAAGAGGATAGGTAGAAAGTATAGAAAGACAGGGGGCTGGAGGGAGGATAACCAGGACTGCAACAGTGAATACTCTCGCACATCTACATTTATGGTAAGTGTACACAACTGTACTATGTTCTTCGTGTTTCACTGCTGCAATCATCACACTTGGGTTGATTCCCAAAGCTGAGGAAGGGTGGAGGCAGTCAAGAAGTAGTAGGGCTGGCTAGGAGGCCTTGTAAGACTGCTGTGGCAAATCCAGCTCTGGATTTAGAAAAGATAGGTAAGTGGTATTGCTTGGTGAAGGTTTGTCCAGAACTTCAGGTTGCAGCTTCCAGGATGTCCTGGTAGGGACTTTCCTGAGAAAAGCTGTAGAGGTTGAGATAGCCCTAGTGGAATGAGGCCTGATCTCCTGTGGGATAGGTTTTCTATGGTGTTTGTAGCAAAAATGGATGCAATGCGTTAACCATTTAGAAATGGTTTCTTTCGAAATGGCCTTGCCCTCTGCCCTTGTAGCAAAGCTGACTAGCAGCTGATCAGATTTTCGGAAAGGTTTAGTCTTGTCAAGGTAGAACCCGAGCTGTCTCTGCACGTCCAAGGAGTGCAGGATCCTTTCCCCTTTATTCTGAGGATTAGGAAAAAAGGTTGGCAAATGGATAGATTGGTTTAAAGCCACAAGATTGGTTTAAAGCCACACTGGATACCACCTTATGCATAAAAGATGGGTTAGTCTTGAGGGAGACCCTGTCCGCATGGAAGACAACGAAGGGTTCCACAGCCATAAGGGTCTGTAACTCAGACACTCTTCTTGCTGAAGTGATGGCTAGCAGTAAGGCTGATTTCCAAGAAAGGAATTTTAACTCTGCTGCAGCAGCAGGCTCAAAAGGGGAAAGCGTGAGCTTCTCTAAGTACAAAGTTAAGGTCCGAGGCAGGAGTGGGAGCTCTCCTTGGGGGGGGGGGGTCTTAAATTGTTAGCTCCTCTAAGGAACTGTTTGATCAGAGGGTGAGAGAAGAGGGGTGGCACAGTACTCTAATGAGCTGAGATGGCAGAGGCATGAATCTTAATTGATGAGAAGGATAGGCCTTTGTGAAGCAGCTCTGCTACGTAATCTAGGATTTGAGGCAAGGAGGCCATGGCTGTGTCCTTCCTTGAGACTGGGTCCAGGAACAGTATCGATTTCACTTTTCTGAATAGGATTTCCTAGTACTGGGCCTCCTGGCCTCAAGGATAACATCCAGCACTTGTTTGCTGAGGGTTGCTGGTGATGTAATTCAGGGAATAAGCCAGGCTGCCAGGTTCAGGGTTTGCAGCTGAGGATGCAAAATCTGTCCCTCCTGCTGGGACAGCAGAGAGAGGGTCTGCTGGCACTGCTGTCAGACTGCGTAGGAGTAGGTACCAGTGTTGGCATGGCCAGTCTGGTGCAATAAGGATTGTCCTTGGCCTGTCCGGTTTGATCTTGAGAAGTACTTTTGGAAGGGAGGCAGAGGGGGAAAGGCAGAGATTGAGAGGTTTACCCATGTGAAGGATCGGGCATCCACTTTCTAAGCTTGGCTGTGGGGACTTCTGGTGCAAAATTTGTTTAGTTGATGGTTTTGGGGAAGCACAGAGAGGTCCACCTCTGGTGTCCCCTACCTGTGTATTAGAAGTCCAAATGAGTTTGGTTCCAGTTTCCATTCATGTGGGTCCATTAGATTACTGCTTAAGTCTGCCAGTGAATTTTGTTTCCCTGGCAGGAATTGAGCTTGCAGGTGCACTTGGTTGCTTAAGGCTGTGTTCCCCAGAGCCATGGCTAACCTGCAGAGTTGGCAGGAGTGAGATCCCCCCTGCTTGTTTATGTACCACATAACTGTGGTACTGTCTGTCTTTCTCAGGAGATGTCCTGGCAGGATAAGGTATTTGAAGGCTGTCAGTGCATTCTGTACAGCTAACATTTCCTTTTGATTAATATGCAGGTGAATTTGTCCAGGGCTCCATTTGCCTTGAATGTATCTGCTGCCATGTGAGCCTCCCCATGCATAGTCTGATGTGTCTGTTGTCAGAGTCTGGACGGCGGGGGGTTGTGAGAAAGGGAGTCCCTTGTTGTGGTTGCAAGTCTCTGCCCACAAAAGGAACTCTGTCCTTAAGCAAGGAATGATAGGAATCACCGTTTCCAGGTCCTGGTAATGTTGACACCAGAGACTTAAGTACCAGCGAAGTTTCCTCATATGCAGTCTTGCATATGGAATCAGTAGTATACATGAGGCCATGAACCCCAGGGCTTGCAGTACATTTCTTGCAGATAGATGGATTTGGGCGGTTAAGAGTTTGAAATAAGCTGTCAAGTGAACCTGCTTTTCTGGAGTGAGGAATGCCATCTGGGAAGTTGTGTTCAAGCTTACTCCCAGGAATACAATCTTTTGGCTGGGTACCAGATGTGATTTCTTTTCATTGATGGTATACCCCAGAGAAGTTAGGAGTCTCTTTACAAACGTCAGGTGTTGAAATACCAATTCCTGACTGTCCGCCTGAATCAGGCAATCATCCAAGTACGGGTAAATTTGAATATTTCTCTGCCTGCAGTAAGCAATGGCTGGAGCCAGGCACTTTGTGAATACCCTGGACGCAGTAGATAAGCCAAAGGGAAGTGCAGAGAAAGTACAGTTGTGTACACTTACCATAAATGTAGATGTTCCGAGTGTATTCACTGTCGCAGTCATTACATTTGGGTTATCTGCTTATAGTAGCCCTCAGTCGGCCTGATTAAGTCTTGGGTCCTGCGTCGGTTGCTGTCCCTTCTTCCATGATGTCAGGGGTATAAAAAAAGCAGCCAACGCCATTACATCAGTTTTTCTTGCTCCAGATGTCGGGTGCCCCACTAATGGGAAGCAATTAAATCTATATATACAAGGATATAACTCCAACAGAAAAGCAAATACACCAAAAAGCTTTTAGAGTATAATAAGTGAGAGTAGAGGTATAGCCAAAGGAAGAAAAGGGGGCTGGAGGTAGGGTAACCAGGACTGAAAAGTACAGTTGTGTACACCTACCATAAATGTAGATGTTAGAGTGTCTTCACTGTTGCAGTCATAACTGTAGGGTGCTCCTGCCGGCAGGCAGCCCGAGGTCGGCCAGAATCCCAAAGTCTGGGTCCGGCGTCGGCTGTACAAGCTAGTACCCTGACGTCAGTACGCTTTGGTACATAGCCCTCAGCCGACGCCATCTTCTCCAGCCTTTCTTGCCCTAGATGTCAGAAGTCCCCAACAAAACAAAAATGAATCCAACAAGGAAAACACAAATACACTACAAAAAAGGAAAAGGGAGAAAAAAGAGGGGATAGGAGGGAGAGAAACCCCGACTGAAACAGTGAAGACACTCGAACATCTACATTTATGGTAGGTGTACACAACTGTACTATGTTCTTCGTGTTTCACCGTTGCAGTCATAACTGTAGGGTGGAATCCCAAAGCAGTGTAAAAGGGGAGGAGGCTTTAGATAGAAGAAGGGGAGGCAAGAATACCCTGCAAGACAGCAGAGGCAAAGCCTGCCCTGGTCTTAGAAAACAGGGGGAGATTGTAGTGCTTGGAAAAAGTATGCACAGAACTCCAGTGGCAGCTTCCAAGATTATCCTTGGTAGGGACTCCTCTGAGGAAAGCTGTAGAAGTGGCAGCTGCTCTAGTAGAATGACTTCTAATGGTACCTGGAAACTGTTTCCCATGATGAGTGTAACAAAATCTGATTCCATAAGCAATCCATTTGGAAATAGTTTGTTTAGAAATAGGTTTTCCAAGAGAACTGGAGGCAAAAGAAACAAACAATTGATTAGACTTTCTGAACTCTTTAGTCTTGTCCAGGTAAAATCGTAACTGTCTGTGCACATCTAATGAATGCAAAATCCTTTCCCCTTTATTTTGAGGATTTGGAAAGAAAGTAGGAAGGTGAATTGTCTGATTTAAAGCCACTTTCGAAATCACCTTAGGCATGAAAGTAAAATTGGTCCTCAAGGATACTCTGTCCTGATGGAAAATAAGGTATGGTTCCACAGCCATGAGAGCTTGCAACTCTGAGACCCTTCTGGCAGAGGTCAATGCTAATAAAAGAACAGTCTTCCAAGATAAAAACTTAATATCTGAAGATGCAGCAGGCTCAAAAGGAGGCAAAGTAAGTTTTTCTAAAACATAATTAAGATCCCAGGCAGGGACAGGAGGGGTCCTGGGAGGCCGCAAATTTTTAGCCCCTCTCAAGAATTGCTTCACCAAAGGATGAGAAAAAACAGGAGGATCAGAACTGAAATGCGCAGAAATAGCAGAAGCATGAATCTTAATGGAAGAAAAAGAAAGTCCTTTAGATAAAAGTTCGAAGGTAAAGCAAAATAGAAGAGAGATCAGGTACCAGAGGATCCGAGCCTCGGTCCTGCATCCAAATACAAAACCTCTTCCATTTAGAGGCATAGGATTTCCTAGTGATAGGCTGTCTAGCTTCCAAAAGAACATCCAAAACTTGTTTGGGAAGACTAGAGGAAATCAAATTCCTTTGAAGAGCCAAGCTGCCAGGCAAAGGGTCTTGAGGTTGGAATGTAGTAACTGACCCTGATGCTGGGACAAAAGCAAAGGGTTCAGAGGGAGAATCCAAGGAGGCCCCAAGAACAGGTGCTTTAAAGTTGGATACCAAAACTGTCGAGGCCAATTTGGAGCAATCAAGATGAGGAACTTGGCTTGTCCTGTTTTATCTTCAGTAATACCCGAGGTAGTAGAGGAAGAGGAGGGAAGGCATATGCTGAAAGGCTTCTCCAGCCGAAGGACAGGGCATCCACTCTCCAAGCTGTTTTGTGGAAGGACCTGGTGCAAAAGCGAGGCAGCTGATGATTGAGATGGGATGCAAACAGATCTATCTGGGGACATCCCCAAACTGCAGTAATCCTGTTGAATAAGTTGGTGTCTAGCATCCATTCGTGAGGATCTGAAATGTTTCTGCTCAGGCTGTCTGCTAAGAGATTCTGTTTCCCTGGAATGAATTGAGCCTGGAGATGTAGATTCAAATTTAGAGCTGTGTCCCATAAAGCCATAGCTAGTCTGCAAAGGGGGTACGAATGATAACCCCCCCCCGCTTGTTGATGTACCACATGACCGTGGTGTTGTCTGTGCGAATTAACAGAGGCCCTGGTTGCAAAAGGTTCTTGAAGGCTAGAAGGGCATTTTGAACTGCCAACATTTCCTTCAGATTGATGTGCCAGTGAAGATGGTCCTTTGTCCAGGTTCCCTGCTGGCAATTGTCTAGAAAGTGTGCTCCCCGAGCATAATCCAAGGCGTCCGTGGTTAGGATTTGAGTAGGTTGAGGAAGACGAAAAGGCTTTCCTTCATTTAAAGTGCATACCCTGGACCACCAGAGGAACTCCCTCTGAAGGCAGGGGATCAGAGGAATCAGAATATCCAGATCGTGGTAATGCTGTGACCATACACTTTTCAGATACCATTGAAGCTTTCTCATGTGAAGCCTTGCGTTTGGAATCAACAGAATGCAGGAAGCCATGTAGCCCAGAGCCTGCAGGAATTTCCTTGCAGTGAGCTGAGATAGAGTTGCTAAGGTGCTGAAAGTAGAAGCCAGCTGAGTTTGTTTTTCTGGAGTGAGGAAGGCCCTTTGTAAGGTTGTATTTAAGAGGGCTCCCAAGAATACCATTTGTTGAGAAGGGATCAAATGTGACTTTTTTGTGTTCACTGAGAATCCCAGTAGGAGGAGAAGACGAACAAAGTCCAGATGTTGAAGCAGAAGATCTTTGCTGTCTGCCTGAATAAGGCAGTCGTCCAAGTAGGGGTAAATCTGGATCCCCTGAAGTCTGCAGTAAGCCACTACTGGTGCCAGGCACTTGGTAAAGACTCTGGGCGCAGTAGATAAACCAAAGGGCAGTACAGAGAATTGAAAGTGCTTCGAACCTGCCTTGAACCTGAGGAATTTCCTGCATTCTTGCCTGATGGGAATATGTAAATAGGCTTCCTTTAAGTCCAATGTCACCATCCAGGCGTCCTGAGAGAGTATTGGAATTAGTTGCTGCAGAGTAAGCATCTTGAATTTTGGAATTTCCAAAAAGGTGTTTAACACAGAAAGGTCCAGAATAGGTCTCCATGAGTTTTGTTTTCTGGGAACCAGAAACAGTCTTGAATAAAAACCTTTTCCCATCTCCGAGAGTGGAACAGGCTCTATGGCTCTCATGGCCAGAAGAGCATCCACTTGAGTTAAGGCCTCTGACCATTGATGTTTTGGCAGATCTGGCCAACCGTGAGCCCTTGGCAAAGTGTGAAAGTGGAATTTGTAACCTTTTAAAATCACGTCCAATACCCATCTGTCCTGGGTAATACGAGTCCAATTTCTGTAAAAAAAAGAGAGAGTTTTCCTCCGAGAGGGGCATCCAGGTGAAGGGGTCCTGTAGCCCAACCGAAAGAGTCATTGAGTTTGCTTTCTTTGAGATTGGGATCTGTCTTCTCCCCTTCTAGGTGAAGAAGCAGTCCATTGTCTAGATCTGTAAGAGGCCTGACCTTGACCACGACCTCTGGAGCGCCTATATCTTCCCCTTTGAGGCCTGTCAGACGTGGGAAAGGACCAATTTTTAGAGGGCCAATTCCTGGAAAATCTAGGAGGCTGAACTTGCAAGAAATCTTTTACAGTCTGCATAGACTTTGCCTTTTCTTCCATCTTTTTAATAACTTCCTCAGCCTTGGATACAAAAAGAACATCATGTTGAACAGGGGCATCTAGGGCATCTAATAACTTAGCCTTAACCTGTTCAGGTAAACTTTGTTCACGAAGCCAGGCATGTCTCCTGATAACAGTACCAGAGGCTGCAGCCCTGCAAGAAGCATCCAAAGCATCAAAACCACAATGTAAACTATGCTTGTTCACTTGTTCAGTAGCATGCAAGACATCCTGAAGTTCCTTATCCTCTGCACAAGCAGGAAGGGAAGCAAGCTTTTGCTTTAAAACAGACAAAAGAAATTGCTGATACTTAAACATATGAAACTGGCAATTTAAAGCCCTTACAGACAGGGTAGCAGAAGTATATACCTTTTTTCCCCACCTGTCTAAAGCACGAGAATCCTTCTCAGAGGGAATAGGATTTTTAGAAGTAGCAACCTTAGCAGCCTTAGAGCCCTGAGAAATAGTTTCAGGATCCGCAGAAGGGTTTTTAAATAAAAATAAATGAGAGTCAGGAACCCTATAAAATCTATCAGGCTTAGAAGGAGCAGGAGGCATGGAATCAGGATTCAAATTAGCCTCAAACAAAGCATCATCTACAATGTCCAAAACAGGAGGGATAGCTAAAGGCCTATGCTGAGGAAGAAGAAGAAATTCCCTAAGCCTCTTCTTGGAAGCAGAATACTCCTGTCCTTCCCAATGAAAATGTTCCCTCATCTCATGCAAGGTTTCCCCAAAAGAGAAATCCTCAGGCGGAGAGGCCGAGGGTAAAGAGTCCTCAGCATCCGAATCCTCAAAAGGAGGAAAGGAATAGTCCTGATCTGAGGAAGAAACAGAAGATACAGAAGCCTGGTCAGAGGAATCCAGAGTAACATCCTGTCGAGGCCTTTTCTCAGGAGGGGGGTGAGAACCCCTAATCATTGTAAGCAAATCTTCAGCCATCTTTAATAATTGCTTTTGTGTCTTGGGAGTGGATTCAGAAGCAGCTTGAGCAGCCGGTACCTGCACAGCGGTTCCGGACCCATCTGAAGGAGCGACGTCCGAAGGTCCTGCAGCAGTTAAAATAGTGGGCCTTGATGGCTCCCCATGGGAGTCCGTATCGGCCATCAGTTCAGAAGTGGCGGACGACAGGGGCTGCAAAAGCGCCTCACTCTCGACAGCCGAACCGGACGCTGGCTCCAGCTGCAACGAGTCCTGTTTGGACCTCGGAGGCCTGTCTTTGTCTTTGCGCTTCTTTTGAACTCCGGTAGTGTCCGACGACATTCTATAATTGAAGCGTCTGCCAAAATAATTTAAAGCCCAATCGTACCTGCGCTTGATAGTACGAGAGTTGAACCTGGCACAGAACCGACAACAAGAAACGTCGTGGTCAGGGCCTAAGCAAGGTAGACAGTAAGAGTGGAAATCTTTATGAGGTATTTGTTTCCCACACGCTATACAATTATTAACTTTTTCTGACATCGGAGGAACAAGAAAAAGATTCCCCAATGGGGTACTTAGCTTTGAGAAGAGAAGTAAGAACTTCAGACCGACAACAACAAAATACGCTGTTCGAAAATCGCCAACCAACGACTTGTGAGCTGCTTTCCACCGCACGGCAAGAAAGACTGGAGAAGATGGCGTCGGCTGAGGGCTATGTACCAAAGCGTACTGACGTCAGGGTACTAGCTTGTACAGCCGACGCCGGACCCAGACTTTGGGATTCTGGCCGACCTCGGGCTGCCTGCCGGCAGGAGCACCCTACAGTTATGACTGCAACAGTGAAACACGAAGAACATCAGTGAATACATTCGAACATCTACATTTATGGTAAGTGTACACAACTGTACTATGTTCTTCGTGTTTCACAGTTGCAGTCATTACATTTGGGTAGATTCCCAAAGCTAAGGTTGGGAGGAGGAATTTAAATAGAATTAAAACCAGCTATAAGGCCCTGCAAGACTGCAGTGGCAAAACCAGCCCTGGTTTAGAGAAAACTGGCAAATGATAATGCTGGTGAAAGTATGTACAGAACTCCAGGTAGCAGCTTCTAAGATGTCCCTAGTAGGGACACCCCTGAGAAAGGCTGTAGAGGTAGATGCAGCCCAGGCTGAATGGGGTCTGATGCCCTGAGGGATAGGTTTTTCCATGGTGCTTTTAGCAGAAATGAATGCAGTGGCCTATCCATTTTGAAATGGTTTGTTTTGAAATAGCTTTCCCCTCTGTCCCTGCCGCAAATGCCACCAGTAGCTCTTCAGACTTCCTTTGAGGTTTAGTCCTGTCCAAGAAGAATCTAAGCTGTCTATGCACATCTAAACAGTGCAGTACCCGTACCCCTTTGTTCTGTGGGTTAGGAAAAAAGGTAGGAAAATGAATGGACTGATTAAGAGCCACACTGGATACCACCTTGGGTATAAAGGAGGGATTGGTTCTGAGGGACACCCTGTCCGCATGAAAGATGATGAAAGGTTTCACTGCCATAAGGGCCTGTAATTCAGATACCCTTCTTGCAGAAGGGATTGCCAAAAGGAAAGCCGTTTTCCAGGAAAGAAATCTCCAAGACAAAGTTAAGATCCCAGGCTGAAGTTGGAGCTCTCCCGGGTGGCCTTAGATTTTTGGCCCCTCTGAGGAAAGTACAGTTGTGTACACTAACCATAAATGTAGATGTTGGAGTGTATTCACTGTTGCAGTCATTAAATTTGGGTAATCTGCTGGCAGGTTGCCCTCAGTCAGCCTGATTAACAAAGTCTTGGGTCCTGCGTCGGTTGCTGTCCCTTCTTCCATGACATCACGTCGTCAGGGGGTATAAAACATGCAGCAGACGCCATTACATCAGTTTTTCTTGCCCCAGATGTCAGGTGTCCCCCAAATGGGGAGCAAAATAGATATATAAATACATTAAAACACAAAAATGTACCTTCAAACAAAAGCAAATACACCAAAAAGGCTTTTAAGTGTAGTAAAAGAAAATAAAGGCATAGTAAGAGAAAAAACAGGGGGCTGGAGGGAGGGTAACCAGGACTGCAACAGTGAATACACTTGAACATCTACATTTATGGTAAGTGTACACAACTGTACTATGTTCTTCGTGTTTCACTGCTGCAGTCATTACATTTGGGTAGATTCCCAAAGCTATGGATGGGAGGATGGATTTATACAGCATTAGGACTGGCTATAAGGCAAAACAGCAGTGGCAAAGCCAGCTCTGGATTTAGAGAAAATTGGTAGATGATAATGTTTGGTGAAAGTATGAACTGAACTCCAGGTAGCAGCTTCTAGAATATATCCCTGGTAGGAACACCTCTGAGAAAGGCTGTAGCCGTAGATGCAGCCCTCTGGTGGAATGGGATCGGATCCCCTGGGGGTAGGTTTTCCATGGTGCTTATAGCAGAAATGAATGCAATGGCTTATCCATTTGGAAATGGTTTGCTTTGAAATAGCCTTTCCCTCTGCCCCTGCTGCAAAAGCTACCAGCAGTTGTGCAGATTTTCTTCGAGATTTAGTCCTGTCCAAGTAAAATCTAAGTTGCCTGTGTACATCCAATGAATGCAGATTTCGCTCCCCCTTGTTCTGTGGATTGGGAAAGAAAGTTGGCAAATGAATGGACTGATTAAGAGCCACACTGGATACCACCTTGGGCATGAAGGATGGGTTGGTCCCGAGTGACACCCTGTCCGCATGAAAAATGTTGAAAGGCTCCACTGCCATCAGGGCCTATAATTCAGAAATCCTTCAAGCCGAAGTGATTGCTAAAAGGAAGGCTGTTTTCCAGGAAAGAAATTTTAAGTCTGCAGTAGCAGCTGGCTCGAAAGGAGGGAGAGTGAGTTTCTCCAATACAAAGTTAAGGTCCCAGGCAGGGGTTGGAGCTCTCCTGGGTGGTCTCAAGTTTGTGGCCCCTCTGAGGTACTGCTTTAACAGAGGATGAGAAAAGAGGGGAGGTTCTGTGTTGTAATGAGCTGAAATGGCTGAGGCATGGATTTTTATGGAAGAAAAAAACAGCCCCCTATGAAGCATCTCAGTATTACAAAATCTGAGGTAAATTGGGTGTTGCTGTGCTTATTCCTTGAGACAGATTCAAGGCACAGAATATTTTCCATTTATCAGCATAAGATTTTCTAGTACTAGGTCTACTCGCTTCCAAAATGATATCCATCACAGGTTTGCTGAGGGATGCTAAGGGGGAATTTAAGTGATCAGCCAAGCTGCAAGATTCAAAGTTTGGAGCAGAGGGTGCAGAATTTGGTTGTTCTGCTGAGACAGTAAGGAAAGGTGTCTGAGGCAGTTGCCATGGAGAAGTTTGTGACAGACTGAGTACGAGTGGGTACCTGTGTTGGCGAGGCCAGTCTGAAGCAATCAAAATCATTTTTGGTTTGTCCTGTTTGACTTTTAGTAGAACCTTGGAGAATAGAGGCAGAGGGAAAAAGGCATAGAGTGATAAGTTTTCCCAGATGAAGGACAAAGCATCCATTTTCCAGGCTTTTTTGTGATGAGTCCTTGTGCAAAATTTGTCCAAATGGTAGTTCTAGAGTGAAGCAAAAAGATCTATGTCTGGACTCCCCCATTTGCGTGTCAACATGTTGAAAATCCATGGTTCCAGTTTCCATTCGTGTGGGCCCATGAGATTTCTGCTTAGTTCGTTTGCCAAAATATTCAGCTTTCCTGGCAGGAATTGTGCTTGCAGTTGTACTTGACAGCTCAAGGTCATGTTCCACAATGCCATGGCTAGTCTGCAGAGGAGGTAGGAATGTGCACCTCCCTGCTTGTTCATATACCACATATCTGTGGTGTTGTCCGTCTTTACCATTAGTTGTCCTGGATGAAGGTAGCCCTTGAAGGCTGTCAATGCATTCTTTGCAGCTAGCATTTCTTTTTGATTGATATGAAGGTGCATTTCACTTGGGTTCCATTTGCCCTGAATGCACTTCCCTGCCAGATGAGCCCCCCATGCATAGTCTGATGCATCTGTAGTTAGGGTTTGGGAGGCAGGGGTTGGTGTGAATGGCAGTCTCTTGTTTTGGTGGCAGGCCTCTGCCCACAAAAGGAACTCTAGTTGCAGGCAAGGAATAATAGGAATCATTGTTTCCAGGCTGTGACAATGTTGACTCCATACACTTTTTAAGTACCACTGAAGTTTCCATATATGCAGTCTTGCATATGGAATTAGAAGAATGCAGGAGGCCATGAATCCCAAGGCTTGCAGTATTTGTCTTGCAGATAGCAGGGTTTTTATGGCCACTTGTTTGAAGTAAGTTACCAAATGAAGTTGTTTTTCTGGCGTAAGGAAAGCCATCTGGGCAGTTGTATTCAAGCTTGCACCCTGGAATGTAATTTTTTGAGAGGGTACCAGTTGTAATTTCTTTTCGTTTATAGTGCAGCCTAGACAAATTACAACCCTTTTTTTTTTTTTTTTTTTTTACAAACGCCAGATGTTTTAGGAGAATGGCCTTGTTTTCTGCCTGAATTAGACAATCGTCCAGGTATGGATATATTTTAATATTTCTTTGCCTGCAAAATGCAATTACTGGAGCCAGGCACTTTGTAAATACCCTGGGCGCAGTAGATAAGCCAAAGGGCAGTGCAGAGAACTCATAATGCAAGTAGCCTGCTTTGAAGCAGAGGTGTCTTCTGCAAGATTCCCCGATTGGGATATGCAGGTAAGCCTCTTTTAAATCTAGAGTTGCCAACCAGGCATCATTGCCTAGCAAAGGAAGTAACTGGTGAAGAGTCAGCATCTTGAATTTTGGAATGTCCAGAAAGGTGTTTAGAGTAGACAGGTCCAGAATTGGACACCATGATATGTCTTTTCTGGGTACCAGGAAAAGTCTGGAATAGAAACCTTGTCCCTTTTCCTCCTCTGGTACTAGCTGAAAAGCCCCCATGTTTAAGAGGGAAAGTACTCGTTTCTGGGCCTATGCCCACTAATTTGTGGGCAGGTCTGGCCATCCGCTTGGAGGTGGCAACATGTGGAAATGAAATCTATATCCCTGGGATACTATATTTAAAACCCATTTGTCCTGGGTTCTAAGTTGCCAGTTTTTTGCATGAAAAGCCAGTTTTCCCCCCAAAGGGGCGGCTAAAAGGTAAGTGCTTGGTAGTTCTACAGGAAAGTCATTGAAACTGCTTACCATAGGGAGGTGTCTTCTTGCTTCCAGATTAGTAAGAGGAGGCACCCCATTGCTTAGCTCTAAAAGTCCCTTGGGACTGAAACCTGGTGCCTTTGGAATGTCTGGGTTTGACTTGAGTGGTTCTGGAAGGAACTGGAAAGGACCATTTCTTAGTAGGCCAGTGCCTACTAAATCTTGGAGGATGCACTTTTAAGAAATCTTTCACAGTTTGCATAGATTTAGCTTTATCTTCCATCTTTTTTAGAACTTCTTCGGCCTTATTTCCAAAGAGACGGTCCTGTTGCAAAGGAGTATCCAACAATTTTGCTTTAACGTGATCAGGCAGAGATTGCTCTTTGAGCCAAGCATGCCTTCTAAGCACAGACCCAGTTACAGCAGCCCTGCAAGAGGCCTCCAAAGAATCAAAACCACATTGCAAAGTATGTTTTCCAACTTGTTCAGTTGAATGTAATAAATCCTGTAAATCTTTATTTTCCACACAGTCAGAAATCAACATAATTTTCTGTTTAAGCAGTCCCATGATATGCTGCTGATATTTTAGCATATGGAATTGACAGTTTAAAGCCCTGATTGCCAAGGTTGCAGAAGTATAGACCTTCTTACCCCATCTATCCAACACCCTGGAATCTCTATCAGAAGGGGTAGGATTTTTAGCAGTAGAAGCCTTAGTGCCCTTGGGGCCCTGAGAAATTGTTTCAGGATCCGCAACTGGATTTTTGAAAAGGAATTTGTGGGAGTCAGGAACCCTATAGTATCTGTCTGACTTACAAGAAGCTGGAGGCAGAGAATCAGGAGCCATACTAGATTCTGAAAACACATTAACAATGCCTAGAACAGGAAGTATAGCCTCTATGCTGAAGAAGAAGAAAATCCCTAAACCTCTTTTTAGATTCAGAAAAATCCTGACTTTCCCAGTGGAAATGTTCCTGTAAGGTATGTAAAGTTTCTCCAAAAGAAAAATCCTTGGGGAGAAGCAGAAGGAATGGAGTCTTCTGCATCAAAGTCCTCATAAGTAGGTATAGTCAAATCCTGTTCATTAGAAGAGACAGAAGAAATAGAATCCTGTTCAGAAGATTCATAATCAATTTCAGCCCTAGGCCTCTTAGAAGGGGAGGGGTTGGCTACCCCTGATTAGAGTAATTAAATCTTCAGCCATTTTGATCATTTGTTTTTTAGGAATAGGGGCCTGAACATGTGGCCTGGGCGTCAGTTTTTTTAGACATAGATCGAGATTTTGGCCTTAACATTGAAGATGGTGTGGGTTTAATATACAAATCTGTAGGCATGAAAACACCCACAGAAGCCGGTGCCTGCACAGCGGCTCCGGACCCATCCAAGGTAGAGATATCCACGGGTTCCATAATTGAAGCATCTCGTGGCATACCGGACTCCGAATGGGTCTCAGGAGAGGCATGCGAATCAGAAGTAGCGGGTATCAGGGGCTGCGAAAGCGCCTCACTGAGTACCGGCGAACTGGCGACTGGCTTAGAAGCGTCGTCGGCAGTTTTGGACCTCAACGGCCTGTCTCTGTCTTTTTCTTTGCGTTTTTTTAAGTATTCCGGTAGTCGGACTGTTAACTGACGTCATTTCTGGATAATTAAACCATGATCCAAAATATTTAAATGCAAATATGTACCAACGATGGACAGTGCACTGATTAAATGAAGCACAGAAACGGCAACAAGGTACATCGTGGTCAGGGCCTAGGCAAGGAATACAGCACAAATGGAAATCCTTATGAGGTATTTGCTTCCCACAAGTAATACAATTATTAACTTTTACTGACATCGGTAAGGAGCAAGAAAATGTTTCCCCAACAGGGTACTTACCTTTTTAGTTGAAGACTTCGATTCTGAAACTCGAAAACGAAAATTTCAGGAGTCTGCCAACCGGCACTTGCGAACTGCTTCTGCTTCGGGCACCGTGTGGCAAGAAAGACTGATGTAATGGCATCGGCTGCATGTTTTATACCCCTGACGACCTAACGTCATGGAAGAAGGGACAGGAACCGACGCAGGACCCAAGACTTTGTTAATCAGGCCGACTGAGGGCAACCTGCCAGCAGATTACCCAAATGTAATGACTGCAACAGTGAAACACAAAGAAAATCTGCTTGAGCAGTGGGTGAGAGAAGAGGGGAGGCTCTGTGCTATAATCAGCTGAAATGGCTGAGGCATGAATTTTGGAGGAAAAAGACAAGCCTTTACGAAGCATCTCAGTCAAGTATTGTAGAATCTGAGGTGAAATGGGCACTGCTGCTTTCATTCATTGATATTATTTCCAAGCACAGACTATTTTCCATTTTGCAGCATAAGATTTTCTAGTACTAAGCCTCCTTGCCTCTAAAATGATATCCATTACCGATTTACTGAGGGATGGTAAGGGAGAGATTAGGTAATTAGCCAGGCTGTTAGGTTCAGGGTTTGCTGCTAAGGGTGCAGAATCATGTTCTCCTGAGACAACAGGGAAGGAGACTGAGGCAGGTGCCATGGAGCCAAGCGTGACACACTATGCAAGAGTGGGTACCAATGTTGGCGAGGTCAGTCTGATGCAATTAAAATCGTCCTTGGCTTGTCCTGTTGATCTTTAGTAGTACCTTGGAGAGCAGAGGCAGAGGAGGAAAGACATAGACTGATAGGTTTTTCCAGCCGAAGGATAGGGCATCCACTTTCAGCTTGCGTGTGGGGAATCCTGGACAAATTTTGCACAAGTTGACGGTTCTGGGGGGGAGGCAAACAGGTCTATATCTGGGCTCCCCATTTGCTTGTCAACATGCTGAAAATCCGTGGTTCCAGTTTCCACTCATGTGGGTCCATGAGGTTTCTGCTTAGTCCGTCTTGCCAGTGTATTTAGTTTTCTTGGCAGGAATTGAGTTTGAAGATTCACTTGGTGGCTCAAGGCTGTGTTCCACAATGCCATGGCTAGTCTGCAGAGGGGGTAAGAATGTGTAACCCCTGCTTATGTACCACATGACAGTGGTGTTGTCCATCTTTACCATTAGTTGTCCTGGAAGAATGTGGTCTTTGAAGGCTATCAGAGCATTCTGTACAGCTAACATTTCCTTTTGATTTATGTGCAGGTGCATTTGATTTGGGTTCCATTTGCCCTGAATGCACTTCCCTGCCAGGTGAGTCCCCCATGCATAGTCTAATGCGTCTGTTAAGATTTGTTTGACAGAGGGTAATGTGAATGGTAGTCCGCTGTTTTGGTGGCAGGCCTCTGCCCACCAAAGGAACTCTAGGCGTAGGCAAGGTATGATAGGAATCCTTGCTTCCAGATCCTGTGAATGTTGACACCATAGGCTTTTGAGATACCACTGTAGTTTCCTCATATGCAGCCTTGAATATGGAAATAGAAGAATGCATGAGGCCATGAACCCCAAGACTTGCAGTACTTGCCTTGCAGACAGCAGGGTTTTGTGGCCACTTGTTTGAAGCTGTCAAATGTATCCGTTTCTCTGGCATGAGGAAAGCCATCTGGGAAGTTGTATTCAAGCTTGCTCCCAGGAATATAATTTGTTGACAGGGTACCAAGTGGGATTTCTTTTCGTTTATGGTGAACCGCAGACAAGTCAGTACCCTTTGCAAAAAGGCCAAATGATTGAAGAGAATGTCCCTGCTTTCTGCCTGAGTTAGACAATCGTCCAGGTATGGGTATACTTGAATATTTCTTTGCCTGCAAAATGCATTAACTGGAGCTAGGCACTTTGTGAATACCCTGTGCGCAGTAGATAAGCCAAAGGACAGTTCAGAGAACTGATGGTGCATGTAGCCTGCTTTGAAGCATAGGTATCTTCTGCAAGACTCCCTGATAGGGATGTGCAGGTATGCTTCTTTTAAGTCCAGTGTTGCCAACCATGCATCCTTGCCTAGCATAGGAAGCAGCTGGTGAAGAGTCAGCATTTTGAATTTTGGAATCACCAGAAAGGTGTTTAGAATAGAAAGGTCCAGGATATGATGCCATGTATTGCCTTTTCTGGGTACCAGGAAAAGTTTCTAATAGAAACCTTGTCCCTTTACCTCTTCTGGTACCAACTGAATAGGCCCCATGTTTAAGAGAGAGTACCTGATTTTGGGCCTCTGCCCACTGATTTGGGGGTAGATCTGGCCACCCGCTTGGTGTTGGTAACATGTGGAAATGAAATCTGTATCCTTGGGACACTATATTTAAAACCCATTTGTTCTGGGTAATGAGTTCCCAGTTTTTGGCCTGCAGGCCAATCTTTCCGCCTAAAGGAGTATTCAGTTGGGAAGTGCTTGGAAGTCTTAAAAGCAAGTCATTGAGACAGTTTTCCATAAGGGGAGTCTTGTTGCTCCCAGGTTTGTGCGGAAACCCCCCACTGCCTAGTCTTGCGTGTCCCTTGGGACTGAAACCTGGGGTTTCTGCAGTGTCTGGGTTTGGCTTGAGAAGACCTGGAGGGGGCTGGAAAGGACCAATTTTTAGAGGGCTAGTGCCTACTAAAATCTAGAAGGCTGAACTTGTAAGAAATCTTTAACAGTCTGCATAGATTTAGCTTTATCTTCCATCTTTTTAAGAACTTCCTTAGCCTTGTTGCCAAACAGGCGGTCCTGATTTAAGGGAGCATCCAACAATTTAGCCTTAACATGATCAGGCAAAGATTGCTCCTTAAGCAGAGCATGCCTTCTGAGCACAGACCCAGTAAAAGCAGCCCTGCAAGAGGCCTCTAATGAGTCAAATCCACATTGCAAAGTATGTTTTCCAACCTGTTCAGCAGAATTCATTAAATCCTGTAATTCTTTATTTTCAGCGCAGTCAGGAATTAACATCATTTTCTGTTTAAGCAATCCAATAACATGTTGTTGATACTTTAACATATGAAACTGGCAGTTTAAAGCCATAATGGCCAAGGTTGCAGAAGTGTGAACTTTCTTACCCCATCTATCCAGCACCCTGCAGCCTCTATCTGAGGGGGTAGGATTTTTAGCAGTAGAAGCCTTAAATGCCTTTGGGTCCCTGTGAAATAGTCTCTGGATCCGCAATAGGATTTTTAAAAAGGAACTTGTGAGAATCAGGAACCCTATAATATCGGTCAGGTTTTCTGGGAGCAGGAGGCAAAGATCAGGGGCCAAACTAGATTCTGAGAAAGCATCAACAATGTCTAGTACAGGAGGTATAGCTAAAGGCCTATGCTGAGGCAGGAGTAAGAAATCCCTAAGCCTCTTTTCTAAATCAGAAAAATCCTGGCTTTCCCAGTGGAAATGCTCACGTAGAGTATGTAAGGTTTCACCAAAAGAAAAATCCTCTAGAGGGGAAGCAGAGGGAATAGAGTCCTCTGCATCAGAATCCTCATAAGTAGATAAAGGCAAATCCAGATCATCAGAAGAATCAGAAAAATCAGAATCCTGTTCAGAAGATTCATAAATAACTTCAGTCCTAGGTCTCTTAGAAGGAGGAGGTTGGCTTCCCCTGATTAGAGTTATAAGATCTTCAGCCATTCTTATCATTTGTTTTTTAGGCATAGAGGCCTAAGCATGTGGCCTGGGTGTCGGTTTCTTAGGCATGGTTCGAGATTTTGGCCTAAATGAAGGAGGCGTCCGTTTAATATGCAAGTCTGTAGGCCTGAATACACCCTCAGAAGCCGGTGCCTGCACAGTGGCTCTGGACCCATCCAAGGTAGAGACATCCGCAGGTGCCATAGTCGAAGAAGCATCTCGCGGCATACCGGACTCTGAATGGGTCTCGGTAGAGGCCTGCGAATCCGTAGGAGCGGGTAACAGGGGCTGTGAAAGCGCCTCACTGAGTACTGGCGGACTGGTGACTAGATTAACTGAAGTGTCGTCGGCATTTTTGGACCTATGCGGTTTGTCGCTGTCTTTATCTTTCTGTTTTTTTGGAAGATCGGTAGTTGGATGTCTTACCGAAGCTATTTCGGAATACGGAGAATGAGAGCGAAAGAATTTAGAGACAAAAATAGCCCAACAACAAATAATTTCGGCATTGAACAAGGCACAAAACCGACAGCAAGGGACGTCGTGGTCTGGGCCTAAACAGGTGACGCACTAAAAATGAAATTCTCTGTGAGGTACTTGCTTTCCACAGGCAAGACAATTGTTAACTTTTTTTGACACTGGTTAGAGCAAGAAAAAAGGATCCCCAATGTGGTACTTAGCTTTAGAAGACTTCAGTTTGAAACTCGAAAAATGTAAATTTCAGGTAGCTGCCGACCGGCACTTGCTAACTGCTTCAGGCTCCCACGCAGTACAAAAAGCTGATGTAATGGTGTCGGCTGCATGTTTTATACCCCTGATGGCCTGACGTCATGGATGAGGTGACAGCATCCGATGCAGAAATCCCAAGACTCTGGTATTCGGGCCAACTTGAGGGCTACCTGCAGGCAGACAACCTCAAGTGTGATGACTGCAACAGTGAAACACGAAGAACATCAGTAGAATACTACATCTTGAAACCATCTTTTAAATACTAAGATTTTAACAAATCATTTTACAAAAATCAAAGCAGTTAAAATCATGGTTAAAAAAACAGGCACGGCAAAGTCTTCTCAAAATTAAGCAGAAAAAAAGTCTGCTTTAAACACCCTTACAATACCAAAGACTGACAGGAAGTTTCAAGAATTTCTGCAAAAGCATGATGGAATTTTTGCATATGTGTAAATAGTTCTTACTGTTTTGAATTTATGGTTTATTATTCACCAATGTATTCCCTGATCATATTACTACCTATTAATATCGTTACATTTTACTGCCTATGTTTTCAAAAAAAAAAATAAATAAATAAATAAAAAAAAAAAAAATAAAGAAATAAGATTTTATACAAAAAAAAAAAATTCTGCAAAAGCAGAATACTCATTATACAACTTACTTAGGTCTTTTTTGATAATATGGTTGAGTAGGGGTTTTCTTCTCTTCTGGACTTTCTGAAGAAGTATCTCCTCCAGGTAACTCAGGAGGTATCTGTAAATCTTTTACCGACTGGCGAGATTTTTTCTCTGCCTCTTTTTTGATGGATTTCTGGGGAAGACCATCTCTCAAGCTATAAAGTGAGAGAGAGAAAATCACAATGCATTTTCTGTAACACTGTTTCAGTAAACGGCTATTAAAACGGCATTAGAAACCTCACGATAAGTTAAAAATTCTAAAGTAATTATTTTTGGTTTATAACAGCGAACACTCTTGAGTTAACCCCTCCCCCCAGTAAAAATAGCTTTGTGTGAAGGACATCAGGAAAAAATATGGTAAGCCAGTTCTGCTAGTATAAAGGGAATAAAGGGTTGCCTTCCACTTGGTCATGTTCCAGCCAAATGTTCATCTGTGTATTCAAGTGCAAAAGACTCAAATACACTGAAACTATTCCTATAAACTTTCTTTGAATTGCTTTGACCTTGGAAGCAGTACATCTACAGACCAGAGAGGTGGGGACAGCCTCTCCACATGTGCATGGGAAGGTGATGGGCAGCTCCCCCCCACCAAGAAGCAAATAAAAAGCATTTCTGTTGGTTCTCTGCTGATCACAAAGTCATATCTGAATAATCAGCAGTAAGGTACTCAAATTAAGCAACTGATGCTCAGGTTCCTAACAGTAAATCTAGGATAAAATCCTGAGTACTACTCAGGCGAAGAGAGGATGATTAGCAGCTTTTGTAGCTGTAGGACCTGCAGGGAGAGAAGAAAGGAAAATATGAAGAAGGCAATTGTCAGGCTACTGTTCATCAGCAATTACTTTCAGTCATTGTGGAGACTGGTATTCAGAAGAATGGCTGGACTTAGATATAAAGATAAGTTAAAGTAGCACACTGCACCTAGGAGGATGGCAGGGATGCTTCAAGACAATGCCTCACAGTACACATTTGGACTATAAGGAGCAATTCAGCATGCAGAAGGGCAAGGTCACCTTCTTCAGTTAACTCCTTATCTTGTGTGGAAATGGCACACTCAGGTCTGCTCATTCCACACACCTCAGCTATAGCACAGGACGGGTGACTCTGGCTGGCACGGCTGCAACCAGAGTTGGTGGTTCACATGGACAGGGCAGGTATGTCACCATAGAAACTTCAAACCAACTTGTTATTCTACGATTTAAAAAAAAAAAGAAAAGATTAAGGAGAAAAACAAGCATGGAATAATGAAAATTACTTTGCATGATTCAACTAATAAAGTAAATTTTAACTGTTAATGTCAATATAGAATAGTTATGTAAAATCTTACCATAACCATAGATGTCCTCCTCTTCCATGTTGCAGTGTTCATACTGTGGGATTTCCTGCCTCAGGTGACCCGATGTTGGCTCCTATACAAAAGCTTAAGCCTTGCTGCTGTAGGTGGTGGGACATCACACGTGGGACCATAAATGTGATGTCTGTACGCACAGACCTCAGAACTTGAAGCCCAGGATAAGGTGTATACAATAATAAGTTGAAGCAAAGGAGCAAATGTCCTTGAAGGGCTGTACAGATTAGCCTGTAGGGAGTGGCTATAGAGGTCAAAGACCAACCATCCAGTAGAGATAGCAAAAAAGGAGGTATGTAGGGTGGGAAGGAATACTACAAACTGGAAGAGAAGGACATCTATGGTTATGGTAAGATTTTGCACAACTATTCTATGTCCTTCTATTCCTATGTTGCAATATTCATACTGTGGGAGAGTACCACAGTTAGAAACAGTGAAGGGAGAGGGCAGAGGTAGAGGATTCCAAGAATCCCAGCAAGATTGCCCTGGTAAAGCCTGCTCTGGCCCTGGAGACCTGATCTAGCTTGTAGTGTTTCTGTGAAAGTGTGAGCTGTGACCAGGTAGCTGCTTCCATTAAGGAAGCTGTATCCAGCCATCTAAGAAAGGCCTTGGATGTAGCCATGCCTCTAGTGGAATGAGCTCTAAATCCTTGAGGTAACTGTTTGTCATGATGGGAGTAGCAGGAGAGAATGGATTTCTTGATCCAAGAGGAAATGGTTTGTTTGGAGACTGCCTTACCCAGAGGTCTGGGGTGGAAGGAGATGAAGAGTTGGTTAGATTTTCTGAAGGACTTAGTTTTGTGTAAGTAGAATCTCAGTTGTCTGTGTACATGTAAGGAATGAAGGATCCTCTCGGAGGAAAGTACAGTTTTGTACCTACCATAAATGTAGATGTTCGAGGATTCCATTGCTGCAGTCCTAACAATTGGGTATAGTCCGCATCCAGTCGGCCCGAATACCAGAGTATAAGGCTGACGTCGGTCATGGCGCATTAGACTGACGTCAGTACGTCAGGGTACTAATGCGCATGACCGGCGTCCTATCCTCAGTCTTTTCTTGCCCCAGATGTCAGAAGACCCTAAAAAGACAAGGCCCAAAATACCTGCACCAAAACATGAACAATATATACAAAAATATAAGCAGGTAAACTCTCCTACACTACCACCCCTAAACACAGAGGGGAAGGAGGGAGGACTGCAGCAATGGATCCTCGAACATCTACATTTATGGTAGGTACAAAACTGTACTATGTTCTTCGTCTTCCATTGCTGCAGTCCTAACAATTGGGTAGAATCCCAAAGCAGAGGTAAGGGAGGCTGGCAAATCATAAAGAAGCAGGAGCTGACAACATGCCTTGCAAAACAGCTGTGGCAAAACCAGCCCTAGACTTAGAGTAGATAGGAAGGTGATAATGCTTAGAGAAAGTATGCACTGAACTCCAAGTAGCTGCTTCCAAAATATCCTTAGTTGCCACCCCGTAGAAATGCTGTTGAAGTGGCAGTAGCCCTAGTGGAATGAGGCCTAATCCCAGCTGGAACCTCCTTGCCATGATGGGAATAACAAAATGCAATGCAAAAGCCAATCCACCTAGAAATAGTTTGTTTTGACACAGGCTTGCCCTGAACTCAAAGCAAAAGAAACAAACAACTGCTGAGACTGTCTAAAATCCTTAGTCCTGCTTAAGTAATAACGCAATTGCCTGTGTACATCTAAAGTATGCAAAATCTTTTCCCCTTTATTTGGGGGTCTGCATAAAAGGAGGCAAATGAATAGTCTGGTTTAAAGCCACACTAGAAACCACCTTAGGCATAAAGGAAGGATTAGTACGTAATGATACCCTATCCTTATGGAAAATCAAAAGGGCTCGACTGCCATAAGGGCCTGCAACTCAGACACCCTTCTTGCAGAAGTAATAGCCAACAAAAAGCAGTCTTCCATGACAAATATTTCAATTCAGCAGTAGCCGCAGGCTCAAAGGTTGTAGAGTAAGTTTTTCCAACACAAAATTGAGATCCCAAGCAGGAGTAGGAGCTCTACGTGGGGTCTTATATTCTTTGCCCTCTAAGAAACTGCTTGAACAAAGGATGTGAAAACAAAGGTGGGTCACAATCATAGTCAGCTGAAATTGCTGCAGCATGAATCTTAATAGAAGAGAAGGACAACCCTTTGTCCAATAACTCGGTAAGATATTGAAGAGCCACACCCAAATTAGGCTCAGAAACCTCCAAATTCTTGCTGCACTCCAAAATAAAAATCTCTTCCATTTTGCTGCGACACTCTCCTTGTACTAGGTCGCCTAGCTTCCATAATCACATTTAAAACTTGTTGAGGAAGTTGAGACCTGCTGTGTTTCAACACAGAATATGCCAGGCTGTTAGATGAAGAGAGCTGCTTGACATTGAGCAGATGACCGTCCTCTTGAGATAACAGATGAGGAATCAGAGGTAAAGGCCATGGAGGCTTTTTTACCAGACTCCGTAGTAGTGGGTACCAGTGTTGCCGAGGCCAATCTGGAGCTATCAAAATCATCCTTGGCCTGTCTTGTCTGACCTTTAATAGTACCTTTGGAAGAAGAGGCAGAGGTGGAAAGGCATACACATGAAGATTTTCCCAACTGAAAGACAGAGCATCCACTTTCCAAGCTGTGTGATGAAACCCCTTTGTGCAATACTTTGGCAGCTGGTGGTTTAGTGGAGAAGCGAACAGATCTATGTCTGGAGTTCCCCATGACACTGTCAATGTCTGAAATACATGAAGATCCAGTTTCCACTGTGGGGATCCATGATTTGTCTGCTTAACACATCTGCTAAGGAGTTCTGTGCTCCTGGCAGAAACCTTGCCTGAAGAGTTAGTTGCAAGCTTAGCGCAATCTCCCATAAAATCATTGCTTGCCTGCATAGAGGATAAGAATGTGTTCCCTTGCTTGTTGATGTACCACATGACAGTTGTGTTGTCTGTTAGAATCAACACCTGTCCTGGAAGAAGTAACTCCTTGAAAGCCAGTAAAGCGAACTGGACTGCTAACATCTCCTTCATGTTGATATGTAGATGCTGTAGTCTGGCAGGCCACTTGTCTTGTATCCACTTTCCATTTAGATGAGCTCCCCAAGCAATGTCCGAGGCATCTGTCGTTAAAATCTGACTCGCCTCTGGCCGGGTCACAGAGAGTCCCTTGTTTAGGTGACATTCCTGAGCCCACCACAAAAATTTCCTTTGAAGGCAAGGTATTATGGGAATGACAGTGTCTAAATCCTGGCAGTGCTGTGTCCATACATATTTGAGATACCATTGTAACTTCCTCATATGCAGTTTGGCATTGGGAAGCACCAGAATACAAGATGCCATGAACCCTAATGCTTGAACCACTGTCCTTGCAGTCAGCACGGACTGATGAGATAGTTGATGGAAGTAAAGTGATAGACTCAATTGTTTGTCCGGGGTTAAAAAGGCCATCTGGGCTGCTGTATTCAGTCTCACACCCAGAAAGCACATGTCTTGAGAGGGTACTAGACTGGACTTTATTTCGTTCACAGAATACCCTAGGCATCTTAGCACTGCTATAACATATTCCAGATGCTGTAGAAGGTCTTCCTTTTCTTGAGCCAGAATCAGGCAGTCGTCTAAGTAAGGATAGATTTGAATTCCTTGTAGCCTGAAGTAAGCTATCACTGGAGCCAGAACCTTGGTGAATACTCTGGGCAGTAGATAAGCCAAAGGGCAATGCAGAGAACTGATAATGAGAATCTCCAGCTCGAAACGCAGATACTTCCTGCAACTTAGCCTGATAGGCACATGAAGGTAAGCTTCCTTGAGATCTAAAGTTACCATCCAGTGATCTTTGCCCAGTAGAGGTAAAAGCTGTTGTAACGTCAACATCTTGAACTTGGGAATGTCCAGATAAGTGTTGAGGAGAGATAAATCCAAAATTGGTCTCCACGTGTTCCCCTTCTTTGGTACTAGGAACATGCGGGAATAAAATCCTAGGCCCCTTTGTGATACAGGGACTGGCTGAATGGCCCCCATTTTGAGTAACTGAGAAACTTGCTTGTGAGCCACTTTTCTTTGTGGAGGAGGAACGTCTGGCATGCCTTTGAAAGGGGGCAGTGTATGGAAATAAAACCTGTAACCGTGGTGAATAATGTCCAACACCCATCTGTCTTGAGTAATTAAATCCCAATTTTCTTTGAAAAGAGACAGTCGTCCTCCCAAAGGAGCTGCCAGACGAGAATCTACTGGCAGCTGAAAAGGCAGGTCATTGGGTCTGCTTACGAAAGGACTGACCCCTGCCCTCACCAGAAGTCTGAGCAGGAGAACTCCCTGTTCTAGACCTAAAAGAACCTTGAGCCCTGCCCCTACCACGTCTAGACCTACCCCTAGACTGGGAGTCATAAGCAGGATAAGTCCACCCCTTAGCAGGCCAATTTCTACTAAACTTTGGTGGCTGTACCTGCAAAAAATCCTTAACAGTTTGCATAGATTTAGCTTTGTCCTCCATTTTCTTTAAAACTGCTTCCACAGGCGAACCAAACAACACATCAGACTGTAAAGGTGCATCCAAAATCCTTGTCTTAACATGCTCAGCCAAATTCTGATCCCTTAACCAGGCATGCCTGCGAAGAACAGAACTAGTGGCAGCCACCCTCGAGGAGGCCTGCACAGCATCAAAGCCACATTGCAAAGAATGCTTGCCCACTTGTTCAGACACATAAACCAAATCCAGCAACTCTTTACACTCAATACCTTCCGCCAAAGCAGCCACCTTAGACTTCAATTGAGAAAGGAGATAATTTTGATATTTCAGCATGTGGAACTGACAATTCAATGCTCTCATGGCTAGAGTGGAAGAAGTATACAGTTTCTTACCCCACCTATCCAAAGCCCTAGCCTCCTTGTCAGTGGGAACAGGATTTCTAACCACAGAGGCTTTAACACCTTTAGGCCCCTGAGAAACAGTTTCTGGGTCCCCTAGGACTCTTAAACAAATACTTATGAGCTTCGGCACCCTATAGTACCTATCAGGTTTAACAGGAGCAGGAGGCAAAGAATCAGGGTTCAGGGAAGCCTCTGCAAAAACATCTTCCACCACAGTCAACACAGGAGATATAGCTAAGGGCCTATGCTGGGGTAAGAACAAGAATTCCCTAAGCCTCTTCCTGGAATCAGAGTAATCCTGGCCTTCCCATTTAAAGTGCTCCCTCATGGAATGCAGAGTCTCTGAAAATGAAAAATCCTCAGGAGGAGAAGCCGAAGGAGTGGCATCATCCACATCAGAATCAGAATAAGGAGGATACTCCTGTAAATCATCCAGAGGACTCAGAAGCCTCTGAACCTTGTTCAAAACTGGCAAACTCGCTCCACCCTAGGCCTCTTAGCAGGAGGGCCCATAGAACCTCTAATCATAGTAATCAAATCTTCTGCCATTTTAAGCATATGTTTCTTAGGTACAGAACCCAAAGCTAGGAGAAGCCCCCACTGAAGCTGAAATTGGCCTACCTCTAAAAGAAGCTTTAGCAACAGAAGGAGAGGCTCTAACTACTGTGGGAAAAGAGGGAAGAATAGGCACCTGAGAAGCCCCTTCAGCCTGGCCTGCCTCCTGAGATGGGACATCCTGTAACAGTAAAGTTTCTGCCGGAGACTCCATAGAAACTCCTGGCAAAACCTCTGGCTCCACTGAGTTCCTAAAGAACCGACGTCCGACTGCCGGTTCTTCAACCCTAGGCTTTGCTGTTTTGTCCTTGCGCTTCTTGGAAGCGGGCGCCGGAGCATCCGACGGCATTTTATAATTGCAACGCTTCCCAAACACTAACCTGGCACAGTCTAACCTCCTCTTAATAGTGCGTTTGTTAAACCTAGCACAAGAGCGGCAACCAACAACGTCGTGCTCAGGCCCTAAACAAGGTATACACAAAGTATGGAAATCCTTATGCGGTATCTGTTTCCCACAAGAAATACAGTTATTCACTTTTTCTGACATCCGGTTAAATACTGAGGCTAGAAAACCAAAATGTTCCCAACGGGGTACTTAGCCAACTCCGATTCGGTCTGAAACTCCGGTTTCGGAAATATCTCAGAACGCCAACCTGCACACGCAAAACTGCTTCTGCATCGGACCACGCGGCAAAAAAGACTGAGGATAGGACGCCGGTCATGCGCATTAGTACCCTGACGTACTGACGTCAGTCTAATGCGCCATGACCGACGTCAGCCTTATACTCTGGTATTCGGGCCGACTGGATGCGGACTATACCCAATTGTTAGGACTGCAGCAATGGAAGACGAAGAACATCTGGTTGGAGAGGGGAAGAAGATAGGTAAGTGAATGGACCGGTTTAAGGATAGTTCGTTCACCACTTTGGGCATGAAGGAAGGGTTTGTGCGCAAGGTCACCCTGTCACTGTGGAAGGTGGTGTAAGGAGGACAGGCCATGAAGGCATGTAGTTCAAACACTCCTCTAGCAGAAGCAATGGCCACTAAAAGAATGGTTTTCCATGTGCCCATTTGTAGAGAAGATGTGCTGGCTGGCTCAAAAGGAGGTAAGGTGAGATTTTCCAGCACGAAATTGAGGTCCCAAAGAAGAGGGATGGGTTTTCTTGGTGGTCTGATATGCAAGACCCCTCTCAGGAAAAGTTTAACGTCCTTTCTGGAAAGCAGAGGTGGCTGTAAAGGCAAGTAGGCTGAAATGGCAGAAAAGTGGACTTTCACTGAAGAATATGCTAGTCCTTCCTTAATGAGCTCACATATATAGCAAAGGATAAGTGAGGGATCCACCTGAAAAGGATCCCTGTCCTTAAGGGAACACCATATTGAGAATCTCTGCCATTTAAACAAATAGTTTTTCCTAGCCTCCCTCAGGACTGAGAGCATGCCCTCGGAGTAGTAGTGTCTGAAATGGATCAGAAGTTGATTATACAAAGAGTTAGGTGCAGCTGAGGGTGAATGAGAGTTCCCTTTTGTTGCATTAGTAGGTCCACCTTGTGGGGTAACTTGTAGTGATTGCCCTTGGTTAGGGAGTGAAGAAGGGGGAAACCAGTGTTGCCTTAGCCAATAGGGTTCACTAACAAGATTTTTGGTTCTTCCTTCTTGATTTCCAGAAGGACCTTTTGTATTAGAGGGAAGGGAAGGAAAGCGCACAGGAACATTTCCTTCCATGGAAAGGTAAAGGCATTCACTCTCCAGGCTAGAAGAGTGTAATCCCTGGGGCAAAAGGTTTGTAGCTGTCTATTCTGGGGGAGGAAAACACATCCACCTGAAGTGTGCCCCACTGCTGGAAGATGTCTAGGAAGGTATCCCTGTGCAACATCCATTCATTCTGTAGAGAGGATGTTCTGCTGAGCAAGTCCACTTGTTTGTTTTCCTGAGAGGGGATGTAAGAGGCCTGTAGGAAAAGGTTGTGGTCGGCTGCTACATTCCAGACTTGTAGGGTTATCTGGCATAACTGGTAAGCTTTTGTCCCTCCTTGTTTGTTTAGGTACCACATGACAGTTGTGCTGTCTGTCACAATGTAGAGTAGCCCTGGTTGTAAGATGGGAAGGAAAGCTTTTAGAGCCAGTAAGACAGCAGTCATTTCTCTGACACTGATGTGCTGCTTTTGCTGGGTAGGGGTCCAACACTGTTGTACTCTGAAATCCTGTAACACTGCCCCCCAACCTAGGTCTGATGCATTGGTGTGCATGGATTGGGTGGGGGGTTGTAGGAGGAATGCCTTGGTTCTTTAAAATTTGCTGAATCCAGCACTGCAGTTCTGTTTTCAGGCAGGGCAGAAGGGGGATATGTTTGTTTAGTGGATGTTGGCTCTGAGACCACACATTCTTTAGGTATCATAGGAATGTTCTCATGTGCTTCTTTGCTAATGGGAGCATGGGAATAGTGGCTGCCATGAGAGCTGGAACCTGCAGAAATTGTCTTGCAGATAGGTGGGATACTGAAAGTAGGTTTTGAAAATGGAGGAGACAGACTACATTTTGTCTGGCAGGAGGAAGGATCTCATCAGGTCTGTCCTGATCCAGCAGCCTAGGAATATTTTGTCCTGTTGAGGAAGAAGAGAGGATTTCTGAAGGTTTAGGGTAAATCCCAAGCTGTGGAGAGACATGGTGAACTTGAGATGGGTCTATAGAGTGGACTCTGATTCTGCCAGAATGAGAATGTCGTCTAGGTAATGGTAGATTTGGACTCCCCTGGTTCTGCAATAGGCAATGGCTGGGGCCAAGCACTTTGTATAAACTCTGGGACCCATACACAAGCCAAAGGGCAAGACTGTAAACTGAAAGTGTGAAGAGTGGCCAGTAAAGCACAGAAACTTCCTGTGTGATGGCCTGATAGGGATGTGCAGGTAAGCATCCTTTAGGTCCAGAGTGACCATAAAGGCTTGGGAGGGGATGAAGCGTAGGTGGGTTTGAAGAAAGAGCATCCCGAAGGAGGGAACCTTCAGGAACAGGTTGAGATACAAGTCTAGGATTGGTCTCCAAGGGCCTTCCTTTTTTGGAACTAAGAACAGACGGGAATAAAAGCCTTGTCCTTCCTGTCCTGAGGGAACTGGTTCTATAGTTCCTTGAGTCAGGAGTTCTTTCAGAATGAGAGGGAAAAGATTAAGCTGATTTTTTGGAGGGAAAGGAACTCATTTTGGTTTTGGTCTTTCCTTCCAGGATAGGAAATATCCTTTTTGGATGATGGAAAGAACCCAAAGATCTGCTGTGATGGATTTCCAGAAGGGAAGGCAGTGGGTAAGGAGGGCGGACAAAGGCAGTAGAGCAGGACAGTCACGCTGAAGAGGGGCTCCCTCTGTCTGGAAAGGGCTATTTGGCTGGGGGCTGAGAGTTGGGGGGTCTTGAGTAAGGCTGTCTCCTGGATGCCCTGCGTGGCCTAGAGGAGGGAAGGGTGTGACACTGAAGGAGTCCTCCTGACAAAGGACGTTTATGCTGGGTAGTCCCTATAATATCTAGGGAAGGGGGACACCAGCAGATGCTTAATGCCCTGCACTTCTTTGCTTTTCTCTTGTAAGTTTTTGAAAAGTTCTGCTATGTTTTTTCCCAAATAAAAGGTTGTGGTCCAGAGGAGCATCCATGATTTTGGATTTAAAATCCGCTGGTAGAGGTTGTAGGCAAAGCCAGGAGTATCTGCATAAGGCAGATGCAGAGGCAGCAGACCTGGATGAAGCCTCTGCTGCATCGTAACTGCACCTGATAGAGCGCCTGGCTACTTGTGCAGCTAGAGACAGTTTTGATACAATGTCAGCTTTGGTTGGACAGTCTGGGGTAGAAGCCATAAAGTTGGAAGCCTGGGAGACAAGGTCTAGGGCGTATTGAACCATGCAAGTTTTGTAATTGATAGCCGTGAAGGCCACGGTAGGGGTGTAATACCTTCTTACCCATTCTGTCCATGGTTTTGCTGTCTTTATCTGTTGGCAAAAGTGAAGCAGAGGGTAACTGCCTAGACTGTCTGTCTGGAGACACAGCAATGACTGCTGGGTCAGCCAAGGGAGGTTTCACCAGAAATTTCTGCTCATCAGGCACTTTGTAAAATCTATCCGGCCTTTTAGGGGCAGGAAGTTGGGAAACTGGGTTCTTGGAGAGAGAGTTAAAGGCATCCAGGGAAGCTGGAAGCGCAGGTGGAATAGCAGAGGGGGATGGTTGACTCAAGTTGCAGAGGTACAAAACACCTTTTTTGGGTATCTGACATTAAGGCAGTATCTCGCTTGAAGTACTCTCATTTTTGTAATAGTTTCCCCAAAGGTAATATCCTCTGGTGGGGAATCTCCTTCAATGGAGTCTTCGTCTAGAGAGAGTAACAGTCCACAGGGGAAGCAATTTGGGAAACATAGGAAATGGAGTACTCAAGAGGAGCAGGACTGCTCTGGTTCTTCTTCTCCCTGATGAGCAGTGATTAAAGGTAGGGAGGAAGCAGAGGCTGGTCTGGGGCTCAGCACATGAATGTTGGTAGGTGCACGGCCTGAGGGCCATAAAGGCATGCATTAGTGAGTTGGTAAATGACTGACAATCTGGAGCTCCTTGAGGCGTAGGGCTGAAGTGTTTAGTCTTTTGTTTTTTCTTTGTAGGCATGGGCTTCGGGGTAGGTTTAAAGGCAGAGGCCTGGGCTGGAGCAGGAGAAGTCTTGGTTGGCTGACCAAGTGTTGGCTCCCTCTCGACATCAGTTACGGACGGCGTCTGCATAGAACCGTCTTAACTGACTGAGTAATCGGGTGTCCCTCGGCCCCTAAATCAGTAAATGGCGGGATATCCGATGTTGGAGCAGCATCGGGAGAAGGCCTGGAAACCTTGGCCTTCTTCCTCGGTTGTTCGGCTTGGGCAGCCAACTCGGGATCCATCCTGTGAGTGAGGCGTTTTAGCCTTTGATTTTCCAAATACAAGTTAAGTGCAGCCAGTCGGTTGCGCAGGGTCTTTGGCATGAAGGACTGACAAATGGGGCAGGTCTTATGGTCCTGCTCCTTAGCAAAACACACACCTGTCGTGAGAGTCTTTGTGTCTTATCTGATGCCCACAGTTACATTTGCTCTTTTTCTCAGACATCGGCCAAAGGGGAATCTACAGCAACCAAACTCAAACGTACACAAGAGAACAAACCCCCAACGGGGTACTTATCTTTGAAAGTCTTCGATCATAGCAGCAAAGCAGGTGAAGTAATGTCGTCTGCGGCTGAAATGTTTTGAGGTCTGAGTGTGCAGATGTCACATTTATGGTCCCTGGTTTTTGGCCCTGCGTGTGACGTCCCACACACCTGCAGCAGCCAGGCTTAAGCTTTTGTATAGGAACCGACATCGGGTCGCCTAAAGCAGGAAATCTCACAGTATGCATACTGCAACATAGGAATAGAAGGACATCTATACAGTCAGAACTACAAGAATTACTAAATGAACACAATGCTGCTTAATCACTCGTTTCTTTACAAGAATTACATTATGAAAAATGTTTCACAATCATCACATTTTTTCACCAAATCAAAGAAAAAGTACAGTTTTGTACCTACCATAAATGTAGATGTCCGAGAGGAATGCATCTGCAGTCTTTACAAATGGGTTGTCCTGTCGTCAGGCAGCCCTTCGGTCGGCCGGATTCCAAAGTCTGGGTCTGGCTTCGGCTGGTGTCGCACTTCACCCGACGTCATTGCGGCAGTTATTCGGGTATAAAGGCATCAGCCAACGCCATTTTCCTCAGTGTTTCTTGCCCCAGATGCCAGGTGCCCTCTTGGATGGCTAAATTTGGATAAATGCCAAAGTTTCCAAATAGTAGAGAGCAAACACATAAAATAAGCATGTATGTACATATATACAAACAAATACACCATAATAGATCCCCCCCAAGCTAGCTGTAGATTGGCAAATACCTTAGGAGTACCTCAGAGGGGAAGGAGGGTGGGTAATCCTGACTGCAGATGCATTCCTCTCGGACATCTACATTTATGGTAGGTACAAAACTGTACTATGTCCTTCAAGGATGCATCTGCAGTCTTTACAAATGGGTAGAATACCATAGCTAAACTAGGGGAGGAGGAAAAGAGAGGAAATTATGGTGTAGTTAGGATCCCTTGCAAAACAGCAGTGGCAAACCCTGCTCAGGATCCAGAGTATAAGGGTAAGTTACAATGCTTGGCAAATGTATGCACGGAGGTCCAAGTAGCAGCCTCTATAATGTCCTTGGTAGCCACTCCTCTTAAGAAAGCTGTGGTAGTGGCTGTAGCCCTTGTAGCATGAGGCCTTATGTTCTGTGGAGTTTGTTTTCCATGGTAGGAGTAGCAGAATCTGATGCAATTTCCTATCCACTTGGAGATTGTCTGTTTTGAAATTGCTTTTCCTTCCCTTCCTGTTGCATATGCTACCAGAAGCTGGTCAGTTTTTCTATTGCCCTTGGTTCTGTCCAGGTAGTAGCGTAACTGTCTATGTACATCCAAAGTATGCAGCAGTCTTTCCCCCCTGTTCTGTGGACTGGGGAAGAATGTAGGTAGGTGGATAGCCTGGTTTAAAGACACTCTGGATACCACCTTAGGCATAAATGTAGGATTTGTTCTCATGGACACACTGTCTTGATGGAAGATTAGGAAGGGTTGTACTGCCATTAAAGCCTGTAGCTCAGAAACCCTTCTTGCTGAGGTAATTGCCAGCAGGAAAGCAGTTTTCCAGGATAGGTGTTGAAGTTCTGCTGTTGCTGCTGGTTCGAAGGGGAGTGTCAATTTTTCTAGCACAAAGTTCAAGTCCCATGCTGGCAATGGTGGTTTCCTAGGAGGTTTTACATTTTAATTCCTCTCAGAAACTGCCTGAGTAGAGGATGCGAGAAGACAGGGGATCAAGCTGTATTCTGCAGAAATAGCTGATGCATGTATCTTGATGGAGGAATAGGACAGGCCTGTATGGAAAAGCTCTGCCAAATACTCCAGGATGTTGGCTATGTCTACCTTTGACACAGTCTTTCCCCTTTCAGTACTCCAAATGAGAAATCTTTTCCATTTTCCTGCATAGTTCCTTCTTGTTGAAGGTCTGCGGGCCTCAAGGATAATGTCTTTAACCCTTTGGGATAAATCTGGGTTAGTTGTTCTTATGTAATGTTCCAGGCAGTCAGCTGCAGAGTTTTCAGGTTTGGATGCAGGGTGTTGTAGCCGCTCTGAGTTAACAGCAATGGGATCAGGGTAGTGTCCACATTTGTCCCGAGACATGCTCCTCAGTAATGGGTACCAATGTTGTCTTGGCCAGTCTGGAGCTATCAGAATGATCCTTGGACGTTCCTCTTTGATTTTCAATAGCACCTTGTGCATCAAAGGAAGAGGTGGGAATGCATATGCTGTCAGGCTTTTCCAACTGAAGGATAGAGAGTCCACCTTCCAAGCAAGTGGGTGGTACGTTCTTGTGCAGAATTTCTTGAGCTGGTGATTGAGTGGGGATGCGAATAGGTCTATCTGTGGTAGTCCCCATTTCCTTGTGATGGCCTTGAAGATGTCCGGGTGTAGCATCCATTCGTGAGCATCCAAGGTAGTTCTGCTTAATATGTCTGCTAGGCTGTTTTCTTTTCCCGGTACAAAAATTGCTTGTAACTGAATGTTGTAGCTCAGAGCCACATCCCATAGGTCCAGTGCCATCCGGCATAGAGGGTATGAATGAGTGCCTCCCTGTTTGTTGATGTACCACATGACTGTGGTGTTGTCTGTCCTTATCATCAACTGGCCTTCTTGGAGGAATGGTCTGAAATTCTGGACTGCCAGTTTTACTGCCAGCATTTCCTTTTGATTTATGTGCAGGTGCAGCTGATCTTGAGTCCATAAGCCTTGTATGCACTTGTCCAGCATGTGGGCCCCCCAACCGAGGTCTGAGGCGTCCGTTGTGATGGTTTGGCTTGGTTGAATGTTGTGGAAGGGCAAACCTGGGTTTGACTGACATGCCTGAGCCCACCATAGGAACTCTTGTTTCAGGCATGGGATTAGTGGTATTTCGGTTTCTAGGCTGTGCCTGTGTTGAGACCATAAATTCTTCAGGTACCACTGTAGCCTTCTCATATGTAGTCTGGCATGAGGGACCAGGATTATGCAGGATGCCATGAAGCCCAAGGCCTGCAGTACTTTCCTTGCTGTTAGTTGGTTCTGCTTTGTTAATGCCAAGAAGTAGAGAGGAAGTTGTTCTTGTTTTTCTGCAGTTAGGAATGCCATCTGTTTTGTTGTGTCCAATTCTGCACCTAAGAAGGTTATTCTTTGGGATGGAATCAGTCTTGATTTTTTTATATTGACTGTATATCCCAGGGCTTGCAGTAAGTAAATGACTCTTTGTAAGTCTTCTGTTAGCTTGTTTCTGTTGTCCGCTTGTATCAGGCAGTCATCCAGGTATGGATATATTTGGATTCCCTGAAGCCTGCAGTGAGCGATTACTGATGCCAGGCATTTCGTGAACACTCTGGGCACAGTAGATAAGCCAAAGGGCAATGCTGAGAATTGATAATGCTCTGATCCTGCAAGAAATCTGAGGTATCTTCTGCAATTTGGTCGCATGGGGACGTGCAGGTATGCCTCCTTGAGATCTAGAGTCACCAGCCAAGACTCCTTGCCCAGCATGGGAAGAAGTTGCTGTAGGGTCAGCATTTTGAATTTTGGAACAATGATGAATGTGTTTAAAGCGGACAGGTCGAGAATAGGCCTCCAATTTTTCTCTTTTCTTGGTACCAGGAAGAGTCTGGAGTAAAATCCCTTTCCTTGTTCCATAGATGGTACCCTTTCTACAGCTCTCATCTTTGCTAATTGAGCTATTTGTTTTAGAGCTTCTGTCTTTTGATTTGGTGGTAGGTTTGGCATTCCTCTTTTTGCTGGTAAAGTATGGAAATGAAACCTGTAGCCTTGGTCTATAGTTTGCAAAATCCACTTGTCTCTTGTGATGCAGTGCCAGTTTTTTGAAAATAAGGCTAACTTTCCGCCTAAGGGTGCTGCTATTTTTTCCCTGATAGGCGGTGCCAGAGCCAAGTCACTGTGATTGTCCTGTTGCAGTGGTATTAGTTGTGTCTGTGCCTCGCTGGTTGTTACCTTGCCACTGGCGTCCCCTGTAGGCACCTCCTCTGGATTGGTTTCTGCCTCTTGAACGCCTATTCCTGCCTCTCTGTGTTTTAGAGGAGTCTGGAAAGGACCAATTTTTGGAAGGCCAGTTCCTGCTAAACCTTGGAGGCTGAACATGTAAGAAATCTTTCACTGTTTGTACAGATTTTGCCTTCTCTTCCATTTTCTTCAGTACCTGCTGAGCAGGAGAACCAAATAAATTGACCTTATCCATAGGAGCATCTAAAAGTTTTGCTTTAACATGATCCGGCAAGACCTGTTCTTTCAACCATGCATGCCTTCTGATAACTGTGCCAGTCATGGCTGATCTAAAGGAAGCCTCCAGTGCATCATAGCCACATTTTAAGGAATGGTTACTAACCTGATGAATGTTATGCACCATTTCTAGAACATATTTCCTATCTAAAGAGTCATCAGAGGACAGTTTCTTAGTTAACTGATCAAGCATAAACTCCTGGTATTGGATCATATGAAACTGACAGTTCAATGCCCTAGCTGAGAGAGTAGCAGAGGTGTATACTTTTTTACCCCATCTCTCTAAGGACCTGGATTCCCTTTCAGAGGGAGGGATTTTTAACTGAGGTCGGCTACTGCCTTAGGCCCCTGGGGGAGAGACACGCAATCTGCAAACGGGGCCTTGTATAAATGGTGATGTGTGTCCGGGACCCTGTAGAACCTATCGGGCTTAGCAGGGGCTGGAGGTAAAGTATCAGGAGCAGTGCAAGCATCATTAAATGCATCATCTACAACAGAAAGAACTGGAGGTATAGCTAAAGGCCTATGGTGTGGTAAATGCAAAAACGTCCTAAGCCTTTTCCTTGAATCTGAGAAATCTTGCCCCTGCCATTGAAATTGCTCCCTCATGGCATGCAAGGTTTCCCCAAAGGAAAATTCCTCTGGTGGAGAGGCAGAAGGAATCGATTCCTCAGCATCGGAGTCTTCATAAGGAGAAAAAGGAGCCTCTGGATGGTCTGTATTGTCTGAATCATCAGAAGAATCATCTGAGGACACTGGCTCAGGGGGCTCTGCTCTAGGTCTCTTTTCTGGAGGAGGTTGAGAGGCCCTGTCTGGATGAGGTTGGGATCCCCTTATTAAAGAAATGAGATCCTCTGCCAAAGTAAGCATTTGGGAACTGGAGCTGGGCCTGTGAGAGGGGGGCTTAACAGGCACAGACTTAGAAGTTTTGGCTGCTTTAGCCCTGGCAAAGGCCTTTATGGACATGGCTGCAGGAGGCCTAGCAGCACCACGTGCAGGGGTAGAAACATCATGGTGTTCCGATAACTCTTGTGAAACCACAGTAGCAGGTTGGATTTCAGAGGCCGATTCAACCGGGTTAGAAGGGGTCTCGGTAGTAGTCATGGATTCGGCTGAAGTTAGAACCGCTTGCTCGGTTTCGGCCGAAACCGAGACACTCGCGGTTTGCTTAACCGCGGTTTCGGCCGAAACAGCGGACCGCGAGTGTCGGTCCTTTTCTTTGCGTTTCTTAGCAATTTGTGAAGTCGGAGGATCCGACGGCATAATGTACGCGAAATCTGAGCCGAAAAACTGTTCAGCAAACTCCGACCGACGTCTAAGCGTCTGTCGGTTGAAAGAAGCACAGGCTAAACAAGCTGCTACGTCGTGGTCTGGGCCTAAACAAGGTAAGCAGTAAGAGTGGAAATCTTTATGAGGTATTCGTTTCCCACAAGTTAAACAGTTATTCACTTTTTCTGACATCGGCTGAGGCAAGAAAGAGTCCCCAACGGGGTACTTAGCTTTTTAGAAGTCTTCGAAGTAGTATTCGGTAGAAGTAATCTCTGGATCTGACCGACCGGCACTTGCGAACAGCTTCTGCTTCGGGCGCCACGCGGCAAGAAAGACTGGGGAAAATGGCATCGGCTGATGCCTTTATACCCGAATAACTGCTGCAATGACGTCGGGTGAAGTGCGACACCAGCCGAAGCCAGACCCAGACTTTGGAATCCGGCCGACCGAAGGGCTGCCTGACGACAGGACAACCCATTTGTAAAGACTGCAGATGCATCCTTGAAGGACATCTACATCTAAGTTAGGAATGTACCTCAGCAGCAAATGTTTTAGCATGCCCACTGTTGCAGTAATAAAGGAAGGTTGTGTAAAATCTTACCATAACCATAGATGTCCTCTTCCATGTTGCAGAATTTTACTTATGGGTTTACCCTTCTTCCTCTCCAGTTTGTCCGGTCAGGTTTCCAAAGATTTTCAGTCCCTCTTGGTGCGGATGTCCGATGTGGCTGCAGGAACGTGGGCCATAAAAGTGACGTCTGCAGGCACCATCCCTCAGAACATAGTAAAAGCCCCAGTCAGAGCCAGTCCTGAAGGGCATAGCCTGTCCAGTATCGCCCAGGAGAGCAAGTGCAGTCATTCAAGTGGGGAAAGTGGGTGGGAAGGAATACTGTAACATGGAAGAGGAGATGATCTATGGTTATGGTAAGATTTTACACAACTTTCCTATGTCCTTCTATTCCAATGTTGCAGTATTCTACTTGTGGATGAGTGCAAAAGCTCACTGAGGATTGGGAGGTGGCCTACATGAAGTTTCCAGGAATCTGTGTAGGACAGCCCTGGCAAACCCTGCCCTGGCTCTGGAGATATGGTCAAGTTTGTAGTGTTTGGTGAAGGTGTGAAATGAGGACCAAGTAGCTACCTCACATATGGAGTTTGTGTCTAGCCCTTTAAAGAAGGCTCCAAGAAGGCCATTGCTCTGGTGGAGTGGGCCTTGACATTCCCTTGCAAGATCTTACCATGGTGTAGGTAGCAGAAGGAAATGGCCTGGGAGTTCTAGGCCAAACTGGTCTGCTTGCTCACAGCTTTACCCAAGGGAATGGGGTAGGAGGAGGCAAACAGCTGGTTTGGTTTTATGTAGATAAAACCTAAGTTGTCTGTGGGCGTCTAGGGAATGTAGCGCACTCTCACTATCCCCCTGTGGGTTAGGGAAGAAGGTGGGCAGGTGCATGGGCTGCTTCAAGGATAGGTCATTTACTACTTTGGGAATGAATGATGGGTTTGTCCTGAGGGTCACCCTGTCCAGGTGGAAGATTAGGAAAGGTGGTGTAGCCATAAGAGCTCGCAATTCTGAAACCCTTATGGCGGAAATCAGAGCTACCAGCAATAAAGTTTTCCATGTGCAAAATTTTAAGGGGGCCTTGTCTGCTGGCTCAGAAAAGGCTAGAGTGAGTTTTTCTATTACACAGTTTAGGTCCCAGGGACGGGGAGATGGTTTCCTGGGTGGTAAGTGTAACACACATTTGAGGAAAAGTTTGGAAGGGAGTCTGGATGCAAGGGGTGGATCCAAGGGAGGCAGGCAGAGACAGCAGACAAGTGTGCCTTCAGAGATGAGCAAGACAACCCTATCTGCATGAGTTCACACAGGTATGACAGGATGAGAGGTATATCACTTTCCAGGGGGTTCAACTGTCTTTTGTGATACCAAATAGAAAACCTTTTCCATTTAGAGAGACAGGATTTCCTTGTGTTGGGTTTCCTGGCCGCCTGCAGGACAGTGAGTATGTCCTTATTATATAGGTGTCTGAAGGGGATAAGAATCCTATCAGCCACAGGGTGAGGTGCATGGATTGCCACTGTGGGTGTAACGGACTCCCCTTGTGTTGTGTGAGCAGGTCCACTGAAGGGGGTAACTTGAGGTGATTACCCTTGGACAGGTAAAGAAGAGGAGGGAACCAGTGCCGTCTTCAGCAGTAGGGAGACACCAGCAAGATTTTGGGAGAGTCCTGCTGAATTTTCAGCAGGACCCTTTGTATCAATGGGAAGGGGGGATGCGTACAAGAAATTCCCCTTCCAGGTTATCGAGAAGGCTTCTGTTGCTAATGCCTTGGGTGTGGTATCCTGGTGCAGTAGTCAGGAAGCTACCTATCTATGGTGGAGGAAAATAGGTCTACTTGTGGAATGCCCCACCTGTGGACCATATTCAGGAAAACATCTCTTTGCAGCATCCATCTGTGGTTGTTTGAAATGGTTCTGCTTAGGTAATCTGTCTGGGGAGTTGTGCAGTAATGGGATGTAGGCTGCCTGAAGGGTGATCCTCTGAAGTAGCCAGTTCCCAGGCCCACACAGCTAGTCTGCATAGAAGGTAGGATGTGGTCCCTCTCTGCTTGTTGAGATACCACAGGACTGTAGTGTTGTCTGTGAATATCGTTGGAGGGCCCTGCTCTAGGTATGGCTGGAAGGCCTGTAGAACAAGGAGGATGGCTCTCATTTCTCTGATGTTTATGTGATCTTATTTGTGTATGTCTGTCCACAAACCTTGTACTTTCCTTTTTCCCCAGAGTTGTCCCCCAGCCCAGGTCTGAGGCATCTGTGTGCATGGTCTAGGGGAAGAGGGTGTTTGTAGATGAGTCCTGGGTTCTGGGCTACCTCAGCCACACACCATCTCAGTTCCTGATGTAATCCGGGAGATCCTGAACTCTAGAGGGTGGGAGTGCTGGGTCCACACCGACCGGAGGTACCACTGAAGCTCCCTCATGTGCATCCTTGCTAGGGACAACATGGGAATGGTAGCTGCCATGTACCTAGAAGTCTCAAAAATTGTCATGCAGTCAGTTCTGTTGATTGCAGGGCAGCAAGAAGGTGGTTTTGGAGGGATACCACCTTTTCTGATGGAAGAAAGGCCTTCATGAGGTCTGTCCTGATCCTGCAACCCAGGAAGACAATATCCTGCGTGGGGGGGGTTGAAGAGTGATTTTGGGAAGTTGATCATGAACCTTAGAGACTGTAGGCTTACCAGAAGATCCTGGGAGTGGCGGAGAAAAGTTTCCTTGTCTTTTGCCTGAATTAGGTCATCTAGGTAAGGGAATAACTGGCTTCCATTTTCCCTGCAGTAGGCGAGGACTGGATCCAGGCATTTTGTAAATATCCTGGAGGCAATAGAAAGCCCAAAGGGCAAGGCACGAAACTGAAAGTGAGATGAGCCAGCCAGGAATCTCAAGGTATTTCCTGAAGGCGGGCTTTATAGGTATGTGAAGGCAAGCATCCTTTATGTCCAGGGTTGCCATGAAACCTGGAGGAAGGATGAGTGGAAAGAGAGTAGCTGGGGTGAGCATCCTGAAAGTAGGAACTTTTAGGAAGGGGTTGAGGCACGAGAGGTCTAGAATCGGCCTCCATCTCTTCCTTTCTGGGTACCAAAAAGACTCTGGAGTAGAATCCTTTTCTTTTTGATTGTGTAAGTACTGGTTCAATGGTGCCTTGTAGTAGCAGGGTTTGCAAAACCTGATGGAGAAGGGCTAGCTGACTGAGAGGAGGCTATGGTATACCCAGTCATGATTTGGGGGGGGGGGGGGTGATCCAGGACATGAAGCAGCCATTCTGTATGATGGACAGAACCCATTTGTCTGTGGTAGTGAGTGACCACTTGGGGAGACAGTGAGAGAGACGGGCAGATACAGCTATGGATGGGGGGGGGGGGGCTGAAATTTTAGCAGACAGTCAGATACTACCTGCCCTATCAAGAAAGGGAGGCCTTTGGCTGGAAGTCTGAGAAGGCCTAGCCTGAGGAGGCTGTCTTCTAGGGGGTCTTCTAGACTGGGGGGGGGGGGGGCTACAGGCCTGGAGGTTTTTCTGACATAGTGTGCCTTTGCTGGGTAGTTCTGGAACTTTGGAATAGGCGAGACTAGGATGTGTTTTAGGCCCTGTAATTCTCTTCCTTTCTGTTGCAAGGATTTAAACAGGTTAGCCACTTTTGCACCAAAAAGGGCTGATCCAAAGGTGCGTCAAGGAGTTTGGCCCTGAAGTCACCTGGGAGAGGCTGAAGTCGCAGCCATGAGTACTTCCTTAGTACTGAAGCTGATGCAGCTGACCCGACAGTCTTCAGCTGCATCATAACTGCATCTTAAGGAGTGTCTATTCACTTGGCAGATGAGTGCTATCAGTGAAGACAAGGAGGCTTTGGCTGCACAGTTAGGGATGTCATCTAAAACCTTAGTGGCTTTGTCCAGCAGAGCTAAGGAATATTTGATCATACGAGTTTGGTAGCTGGAGGCTCTAAATGAGAGGGTAGCAGAGGTGTACATTTTCTTTCCCAACCTCTCCATAGTCTTGCTGTCCTATCAGCAGGGAGGACAGTAGTGGTAGGAAGGAGCTTGAGGCCCTGTCCCTAAAGAAGGAGATAGTGGCAGGATCAGCAGGAGGGCACTTAAATTTCTCCATCTCAGGGAATGTATAGAGTCCGTCTGTTCTACGTGAGGCTGGAGGCTGGTAATCCAGGTTAATGGAGGCTGAGGCAAAAGCATCCAGGAATGCAGGTTCAACAGGAGGGATGGCAGAAGGACTGGGAGAGTCTTATTTGAATAAGGTCATAAAATCTCTTCTGTACATCAGTCATATCTGAGGATTGCCACTTAAAATGGTCTTTCATCTTATTAATAGTTTCCCCAAAGGTTAGATCCTCTACAGGGGAGTCAGGTTCAACAGAGCCCTCCTCAAGAGATCCATATCCCGGGGGGGGGGGGGTGAGATCTGGAAGCAGTATGAGAGAAAGAGTCCTCAGAGGAATCAGACAATTCCTCTTCTTCAGGCTGATCTACCTCTCCTCTACCCTCCTTTCATGGATGAGAGGTCTGGGACCAAGGAAGGGAAGAGCAGTGGCAGAGGGTTCTGCAGAAGGTTTAAGTGCCATAAAGGCACTGAACAAGCTCTGGCTGAAGGCCTGCCAATCTGGCATGCTTTCAGAGGTCGGAGTAAGGTGTCCTGTTTTTTGATTTTTCTTTAAAAGCCTCGCTGGCGTCTGACTAGGAATTGGCCTTGGGTCAGGCATCTGTATGGCAGAGGCGGCGTCTAATGGATCCAGAGTGAATGCTGGTTCCCCCCAGCATCTAAGGCAGGTGCCAGTAAATCCTCTGTGGACGTATTGTCCACTTGAGATTGTGTGGCTTCCTCAAAGTTTTCCACTTTATCTACACCGTTGGATGCCGGATCCTCAGCCAAGCTGACATCAGCTAAAGACTGAAATATGGCAGACAGAGGAGCAGCTGACAAAGTAGGCCGCGAGGACTTGGCCCTCTTCCTAGGCGGTTCAGACGGGGTGTCGAGTGCGGCCTCCATCCCTAATGCTATTTGTTTCAAGCGCCGATTCTCTAAATACAAATGTAAGGCCTGCAAACGGCGGCGTAAGGTCTTGGGGACAAACTATCGGCAAATGGAGCAGTTCTCGTGGTTGTGTTCCCTGCCCAAGCAAAAGAGACACTGGTCATGGGTGTCTTTGTGGGGTATCTGCCGACCACACTTGCACTTGCCCTTACCGGATGGCATGAACAGACTATAACTATAAACAAAGTAGGAGTGAAAGAATCACCAATGGGGTGCTTAATTGAATGTTTTTCAATCAGATGTCTGCAAGAAGCAGGAGCACCTGGCATATGACTAGTGGCTGAAGAGTTCTGAGAGTTGGTGCGTGCAGATGTCACTTTTATGGCCCATCGTTCCTGCAGTGACGTCAGATGTCAGACGCACCAAGAGGGACAGAAAATCTTTGGAAACATGGCCAGACAAACTGGAAAGGAAGAAGGGTAAACCCACAAGTAGAATACTGCAACACTGGAATAGGAGGACATCTTCTGGGACTTCTGATGCAGAAGGCCCGATGGCGGCCCAAATTAATATTTGAGACCCCCTCCCCTTCCAGGCCAGGTGGAAGCCCTTCCACCTTAATGTCAGGACATCAGTAGTATAAAAAGGAACTTTCTCCCAAGCCAACTTTGGCTCTTTTCTGCCCTGGCAATATAGATTTATTTATGTTTAGCACCAAAGTACTGATAATCCTGCTGGAAGCAATCCCTAGGAAAACAGATCAATCAGAAGGCTCCCCAAGCTCCCTCTCTGGGTTCTAAGACAATCTGAGAAAGGAAAGAACCTCTTCAGGAAAGGAGAAATGGAAGGCAGGATGGGTAAGATGAGAAGAGTGGATGAAAAAGGGAAGTGGGTTCTACAAGAGAGCACACTTAAATCAACAATTAAGGTCAGATCTTAACTTAATTGTGCACTACACATTTCATTATTGTGGAAACAGCTCTTGGGACAATTCAAAAAGCTTGGTAGGCGTAGGCAGTAAGAGCCCTTGCAGAATAGCTGCGGCAAACCCTCTCATGGTCCTAGATGTAAAGCCCTGACTATAGTGCCTGGAGAAGCTATGGATAGATGACCACGCAGTTACTACCAGGACAGATCGAGTACAGACTCCCCAATGAAGGCAATAGTGGCTACAGTGGCCCTAGTGAAATATGTCCAAAATACAGAGAAGCACAAGTCTGCCATTAAAGGAACAGCATGACAAAATACAGTGCGCCAGCTGTTTGGATATAGACAGTTTACCAGTAGCTTCCTCTTCCTTGTAGTCTATCAATGAAATTGGCAATTGTTCCAACGCATCTCTACGGCACAGAAGGATAAAACCACGATCACAGCCTGAGCAGTGGATCATGTAAAAGTAAAAACAAGGTGGGGAATATACGAGGTAAGCGACTTAATGACCACCTATTCTTGGGAAGTTTTGGCTTCCTGGTGGTTAACTGATCCTGTGGAAAGCACATGTTTACATAACATGGGCCAATGCCAAAAAAAGATGTCCCAAGAGCTTTAGTGGCACATCAGTGAGTGCTCATGCATCCTTGGGGGATACAGCATGTCCTCACACTGATGCAATTTTTCACAAAAACTATCAGGTGGATGAAATAAGGCCATAAAAGAAAATGCCTCAACAGCTGCCAATAAGCATGATGTAAGCTGCTGACTAGGAAGAGGAACTCTGAAATTTCACATTCAGGAACCTTACATGGACACTATGGGACCCAGACTTAAAGGGAAACCCAAACAAGCAAAAACATGGAACAAGGGCTTCTCTCCCTTGTCGCATGCAAGCAAGGGGAGACGGTGGCAGATGAGGAAGAAAACATCCTCGCAAATGCTTGAATGATGTCCCCTCCAAGCGATCTGTCTCATTTGGGGAGGCTAGATAGCTGGCAGATGGGAGAAGGGAAAAACTGCTTGGAGAAAAATTAACTGTTTGGATTTTCGTACTACTTTTGCTCGGTCTAATAAAAGCCTGAACTGCCTAGTCGCATCCAAGAGTAAAATCTTTTCTCCCTTGTTTTGGGACAATGGAAAAACATACAAGGTGGACAGCCTCATTCAGACAGAATTCTATCATAGGATTAGTCCACAGGGTGACCCTATCGTTGTAGGAGAAAATAAATGGTTCGCTCTATACAAGAGTCTTTCATTCTCAAATATTTCTAGCAGCGTTAACTACAATCAACAGCACAACATACAAGGTAAACTAACAGAAACAGAGGCACCTCTCTCAAAACAGTAACATAATCATATTTCTGCAGAATGGAGCGGAGATCAAAAGGCAAAGTTACTTCTTAGGGGGCCTCTAGTGTAGAGCCCCTTGAGGAAAGTACATTTGTGTAACGATTTACCATAAAAGTGGATGTTCAACTTTTCACAGTTTTACTTTTCCTTACAAAAGGGGCAGCCTGCTGAGGATAACCATACATCTGGCCAGCATAAGAAAGCTTTACGCCCTTCCAAGCGCTGTACATCAGATGTATGTCTTGTGTCCTAGGCTGAAGGTAAATATAACTGATGTATGAGCGCCAAATCCTCTGAAAAGAACTACCCCAGTAGACCCAGAGCAAGCCAAAAGGAAAAAATACTAGAACTTGCACATCCAAAAAGGAGAGAAAGGCCCCTCAGCCAGAAAGCAAAGAAAAAAATGAACAGTGGGAAGAAGCGAGGGACAAAATATTGCAAAAGTGAAATGTAGGCCAACTGTTGTTACATTAAGTGCTTACACAACGGTACTATGTCCTTCCTTATCATTGTTGCAGTATTCCTTACAAATGGTAGAACACTCCAGTTATGTAAGAAAGTAGGAGGAGGAAACAGAAAAAAAAAACTCAAAATACCCACGGAGGATGGACTTGTCAAAACCTGCTCTAACCCTAGACACATACAGCTTGTAGATCTTAGTAAAACTATGCACATAAGACCAAGTACACCTTCCAAAATGGAATTAGCATTAAGACTCTTGAAAAAAGCTCTAGAAAAGGCCACAGCCCTGCTAGAATGAGTACAAACAGAAAGACGAAGTTGCTTGCCATGAAAAGAAGAAAAACAAATGGCTTTAGAAACACAAGAAGAGATGGTTTGCTTAGAAAAAGCCAAACCCAATTTCTTGTCAGGAAAAGAAACAAAGTTGCTTAGACTTCCTAATATCCATTGTCTTATTTAAATAATATCAAAGTTGTCTGTACAAATCCAAAAAATGTAAAACCCTCTCACTGCCATTTTGAGGCAAGGGAAAAATGATGGAAGATGAAATTATGTGATACAAAGACAAGTCGCTGTCAACTTTATGCATAAAAAAGGACTGGTCCTAAAGAACACCTTGAACCGCTGGAAGGGCATGGAGCTCAGAGACCCTCTTGGCAGAAATCACCTCTACAAAAAATACAAGTCTTCCAGCTATACAGAGTAGAGCTTAAAGAAGCAATTGGTTCAAAAGGTGGCCAAGTTAACTTTAAGAAAAATTTAATGTCCAAGGAGGATGAATCGGCTTTTTTGGAGACCCAATATGAAGGACACCTTTCAAAAACTGTTAAACGTCTAACCTAGAGGAGAGTGGTGAAAACAAAGGCAGACAAGCAGAAAAGTCTGACAAATGAGCTTTAAAAGATGAGTAAGCAACTCACACAAACAAGAAAGTTGTGCAAAATCTTACCATAATCATAGATGTCCTTCTCTTCACTGCTGCAGTATTCATAACCTGAAGGATTTTCCACCAGAAGGTGTTCAAACATTGGCCAGTATGCAAAAGTCTTGTACTACTCAAGGGTATGCAGTACACTGCATGTAGGTTCCAGTCGGGCAGAGGCACGTACCATACTCAGAACTGAATGCCCCAAGAGGAATGCCAGGCTAAGGATTTGTATGGCGAGTACATCCAAGCAAAATAGACCAGGTGGAAGGAGGGAGGGAAGGAGGGATAGAATACTGCAGCAGTGAAGAGAATGATATCTGTGGTTACGGTAAGATTTTACACAACTATTCTATGTCCTTCTATTTACTTGTTGCAGTACTCAAAACCTGAGGGAGAGTGTCAAAGCTAAAGAAGGAAGGGAGGAGGAAGGAGCAGAGGAACTCTCAATGAAGTCACGTAAAAGGGCATTAGCAAATCTGGCTCTGGACCTGGAGATGCCATCCAGTTTATAATTTTTGGTAAAGGTATGAATAGAAGACCAGGTGGCTGCTTCAAGGATGGCACTGTTAACTAATCCCTTGAAGAATGCCTTAGAGGAAGCCACAGCTCTAGCAGAATGGGTCTTCAGAGATGGAGAGACGCTCTTTCCATGCAGCGTTTAACAAACAGATCCAAGAAATAGTCTGCCTTGAAATGAGTAAATCCAGAGCCCTGGGTGAAAGTTCACAAATGGCTGATCAGACTTCCTGACAGCTTTAATCTTATCCAGATAAATTCGAAGTTGTCTATGTACATCTAAGAAAGTACAGTTTTGTACCTACCATAAATGTAGATGTCCGATAGGAATGCATCTGCAGTCCTTACAAATGGGTTGTCCTGTCGTCAGGCAGCCCTTCGGTCGGCCGGATTCCAAAGTCTGGGTCTGGCCTCGGCTGGTGTCGCACTTCACCCGACGTCATAGCTGCAGTTATTCGGGTATAAAGGCATCAGCCGACGCCATTTTCCTCAGTGTTTCTTGCCCCAGATGCCAGGTGCCCTCTTGGAAGGCTAAATTTGGATAAATGCCAATGTTTCCAAATAATAGAGAGCAAACACAAAAAATAAGCATGTATGTACATATATACAAACAAATACACCATAATAGATCCCCCCCAGCTAGCTATAAGTTGGGCAAATACCCTAGGAGTACCACAGAGGGGAAGGTGGGTGGGTAATCCTGACTGCAGATGCATTCCTATCGGACATCTACATTTATGGTAGGTACAAAACTGTACTGTGTCCTTCAAGGATGCATCTGCAGTCCTTACAAATGGGTAGAATACCATAGCCAAACTAGGGGAGGAGGAAAGAAGAGATTATGGTGTAGTTAGGATCCCTTGCAAAACAGCAGTGGCAAAACCTGCTTGGGATCTAGAGTATAAAGGTAAATTGTAATGCTTGGCAAATGTATGCACGGAGGTCCAAGTAGCAGTCTCTATAATGTCCTTGGTAGCCACTCCTCGTAAGAACGCTGTGGTAGTGGCTGTAGCCCTTGTAGAGTGAGGCCTGATGTTCTCTGGAGTTTTCTTTCCATGATAGGAGTAACAAAATCGAATGCAATTTCCTATCCACTTGGAGATTGTCTGTTTTGAAATTGCTTTTCCTTCCCTTCCTGTTGCATATGCTACCAGTAGCTGGTCAGTTGTTCTTTTGCCCTTGGTCCTGTCCAGGTAGTAGCGTAGCTGTCTATGTACATCCAAGGTATGCAACAGTCTTTCTCCCCTGTTCTGTGGGTTGGGGAAGAATGTAGGTAGGTGGATAGCCTGATTTAAAGACACTCTGGATACCACCTTAGGCATAAATGTAGGATTTGTTCTCATGGACACTATCTTGATGGAAGATCAGGAAGGGTTGCACTGCCATTAAAGCCTGTAGTTCAGATACCCTTCTTGCTGAAGTGATTGCCAGCAGGAAAGCAGTCTTCCAGGATAAGTATTGTAAGTCTGCTGTTGCTTCTGGTTCGAAAGGAGGAAGTGTCAATTTTTCTAGCACAAAGTTCAAGTCCCATGCTGGCAATGGTGGTTTCCTAGGAGGTTTTACATTTTTAATTCCTCTTAGAAACTGCCTGAGCAGAGGATGTGAGAAGACAGGAGGATCCACTCTGTATTCTGCCGAAATAGCTGATGCATGTATCTTGATGGAAGAATAGGACAGGCCTGTGTGGAAGAGCTCTGCCAAGTATTCCAGGATGTTGGCTATGTTTACCAGTGACACATCTTCTCCCTTTGCAGTACTCCAAATGAGAGATCTTTTCCATTTTGCTGCATAATTTTTCCTTGTTGAGGGTCTGCGAGCCTCAAGGATAATATCTTTAACCCTTTGGGATAAATTTGGGTTAATTAATCTTATGTAATGTTCCAGGCAGTCAGCTGCAGAGTTTTCAGGTTTGGATGCAGGATGTTGTAGTTGTTCTGTGTTAACAGCAGCGGAACTAGGGGTAGAGCCCATATTTGTTCCCGAGACATGCTCCTTAGTAATGGGTACCAATGTTGCCTTGGCCAGTCTGGAGCTATCAGAATGATCCTTGGACGGTCCTCTTTGATTTTCAATAGCACTTTGTGCATCAAAGGAAGTGGTGGGAATGCATATGCTGTCAGGCTTTTCCAACTGAAAGATAGGAAGTCCACCTTCCAAGCAAATGGGTGGTACGTCCTTGTGCAGAATTTCTTTAGCTGATGATTGCGTGGGGATGCAAACAAGTCTATTTCTGGCAGTCCCCATTTCTTTGTAATTTCTTTGAAGATGTCCGGATGCAGCATCCATTCGTGGGCATCCATGGAAGTCCTGCTTAGGATGTCTGCTAGAATGTTTTCTTTTCCCGGTACAAAAATTGCTTGTAGCTGAATGTTGTAGCTCAGAGCCACATTCCATAGGTCCAGTGTCATCCGGCATAGAGGGTATGAATGTGTGCCTCCCTGTTTGTTGATGTACCACATAACTGTGGTGTTGTCTGTCCTTATCATCAATTGGCCTTCTCTGAGAAATGGTCTGAATGCCTGGATTGCCAGTTTTACTGCCAGCATTTCCTTTAGATTTATGTGCAGGTGCAGCTGGTCTTGAGTCCATAAGCCTTGTATGCACTTGTCCAGCATGTGGGCCCCCCAACCGAGGTCTGAGGCGTCCGTTGTGATGGTTTGGCTTGGTTGAATGCTGAAGAAGGCCAATCCTGTGTTTGATTGACAGGCCTGTGCCCACCATAGGAACTCTTGCTTCAGGCATGGTATTATTGGAATTTTGGTTTCTAGGCTGTGCTTGTGTTGAGACCATAAATTCTTTAGGTACCACTGTAGCTTTCTCATATGTAATCTGGCATGAGGGACCAGTATTATGCAGGATGCCATGAAGCCCAGGGCTTGCAGTACTTTTCTTGCTGTTAGATGGTTCTGCTTTGTTAATGCCAAGAAGTAGAGGTAGTTGTTCTTGCTTTTCTGCAGTTAGGAATGCCATTTGTTTTGATGTGTCCAGAACTGCACCCAAAAAGGTTATTCTTTGGGATGGTATCAGCCTTGACTTTTTTATATTGACTGTATATCCCAGGCCTTGTAGCAGGTAAATGACTCTTTGTAAGTCTACTGTGAGCTTGTTTTTGTTGTCCGCTTGTATCAGGCAGTCGTCCAGGTAGGGGAAAATTTGGATTCCCTGGAGCCTGCAATGCGCAATTACTGATGCCAGGCATTTCGTGAACACTCTGGGCGCAGTAGATAAGCCAAAGGGCAATGCTGAGAATTGCTAATGCTCTGATCCTGCAAGAAATCTGAGGTATCTTCTGCAAATTGGTCGTATGGAGACGTGCAGGTATGCCTCCTTGAGATCTAGAGTTACCAGCCAAGACTCCTTGCCCAGCATGGGAAGAAGCTGCTGTAGAGTCTCAGCATTTTGAATTTTGGAACAATGAGGAATGTGTTTAATGCGGACAGGTTGAGAATAGGCCTCCATTTGCTCTCCTTTCTTGGTACCAGGAAGAGTCTGGAGTAAAATCCCTTTCCTTGTTCCATAGATGGTACCTTTTCCACAGCTCTCATCTTTAATAGTTGGTTTACTTGTTTTAGAGCTTCTACCTTTTGATTCGGAGGTAGGTTTGGCATTCCTCTCTTTCCTGGTAGAGTATGGAAATGAAACCTGTAACATTGGTGTATAGTTTGCAAAATCCACTTGTCCCTTGTGATGTAATGCCAGTTTTTTGAAAATAAAGCTAGTTTTCCACCTAAGGGTGCTTCTAGTTGTTCCCTGGTAGGCGGTGCCAGAGCCAAGTCACTGTGATTGTCCTGTTGCAGTGGTGGTGGCTGCGTCTGTGCCTCGCTGGTTGTTACCCTGCCACTGGCGTCCCCTGTAGGCACCCCTGGATTGGTTTCTGCCTCTTGAACGCCTATTCCTGCCTCTCTGTGCTTTAGAGGAGTCTGGAAAGGACCAGTTTTGGAGGCCAATTCCTGCTAAACCTTGGCTGTACCTGTAAGAAATCTTTCACTGTTTGTACAGATTTTGCCTTCTCTTCCATCTTCTTCAGTATCTGTTGTGCAGGAGAACCAAATAAATTGGCCTTGTCCATGGGAGCATCTAAAAGTTTTGATTTGACATGGTCCGGTAAGGCCTGCTCTTTCAACCATGCATGCCTTCTGATAACTGTGCCAGTCATGGCTGATCTAAAGGAAGCCTCCAGTGCATCATAGCCGCATTTTAAAGAATGGTTACTAACTTGCTGAATGTTATGTACCATTTCCTGAACATACTTCTTATCAAAAGGTTCATCAGAGGACAGTTTTTTAGTTAACTGGTCTAGCATAAATTCTTGATATTGGATCATATGAAATTGACAGTTCAAGGCCCTAGCTGACAGAGTAGCAGAAGTGTAAACTTTTTTACCCCATCTCTCTAAGGACCTGGATTCCCTTTCAGAGGGCAGGGGATTTTTAGTAGAGGTAGTTGCTACAGCTTTAGGTCCCTGGGAGATAGTCTCGGGATCTGCAAAAGGAGCCTTGTATAGATGGTGATGTGTGTCCGGGACCCTGTAGAACCTATCGGGCTTAGCAGGGGCCGGAGGTAATGAATCAGGAGCAGTACAAGCATCATTAAATGCATCATCTACAACAGAAAGAACTGGAGGAATAGCTAAAGGCCTATGTTGTGGTAAGTGCAGAAAGGTTCTAAGCCTTTTCCTGGAGTCTGAGAAATCTTGGCCCTGCCACTGAAATTGTTCTCTCATAGCATGTAAGGTTTCCCCAAAGGAAAATTCCTCAGGTGGAGAGGCAGAAGGAATGGACTCTTCAGCATCAGAGTCTTCGTAAGGAGAATAATGAGCCTCTGGAGGGTCTGTATTATCTGTATCATCAGAAGAATCATCCGTGGACACTGGCTCAGGGGGCTCTGCTCTAGGTCTCTTCTCTGGAGGTGGATGAGAGACCCTGTCTGGATGAGTCTGGGATCCCCGGATTAAAGAAATTAGAGCCTCTGCTAGAGAAAGCATTTGGGTACTGGAGCTGGGCCTGTGAGAGGGGGTCTTAACAGGCACAGTTTTTGTAGTTTTAGCTGCTTTAGCCCTGGCAAAGGCCTAGCAGCTCCACGTGCAGGGGTGGAAATATCCAAGGGAATAGTGTCAGATAATTCCTGAGAAACCGCAACTGCAGGTTGGATTTCAGAAGCCGATTCCACCAGGTTAGAAGAGGCCTCGGTAGAAGGCATGTTTTCGGCTGAAGGAAGAACCGCTTGCTCGGTTTCAGCCGAAACAGAGACACTCGCGGTTGGCTTAACCGCGGTTTCGGCCGAAACCGCAGACCGCGAGTGTCGGTGCTTTTCCTTGCGTTTTTTTGGATATTTGTGAAGTCGGAGGATCCGACGGCATAATATAAGCAAAATCAGAGCCGAAAAACTGTTCAGCAAATTCCGACAGACGTCTAAGCGTTCGTCGGTTAAAAGAACCACAGGCTAGACAAGCTGCTACGTCGTGGTCTGGGCCTAAACAAGGTAAGCAGTAAGAGTGGAAATCTATATGAGGTATTTGCTTCCCACAAGTTAAACAGTTATTCACTTTTTCTGACATCGGCTGAGGCAAGAAAGAGTCCCCAACGGGGTACTTAGCTTTTAGAAGTCTTGGTAGTATTCGGTAGTAGTAATCTCTGGATCTGACCCACCGGCACTTGCGAACAGCTTCTGCTTCGGGCGCCACGCGGCAAGAAAGACTGAGGAAAATGGCGTCGGCTGATGCCTTTATACCCGAATAACTGCAGCTATGACGTCGGGTGAAGTGCGACACCAGCCGAGGCCAGACCCAGACTTTGGAATCCGGCCGACCGAAGGACTGCCTGACGACAGGACAACCCATTTGTAAGGACTGCAGATGCATCCTTGAAGGACATCTGCAGTACCTTCTCACTGTGGTTTCTGGAAGAAGGAAAAAGTGGGTAGCTGAATGGAATGGTAAAGGGATAACTCATTAACCACTTTTGGCATAAACAAAGGATTTCTTCTCAGGGATACCCTGCCCTTATGGAAGACCAAGAAAGGGGAGGGGAGTGAAGCCATAACAGCTTACAGCTCCAACACCCTTCTAGCTGAAGTCAAGGCCATTAATAAAACAGTTTTCCAAGAGCAATGTTTTAGGGAGGCCGAAGATGCTGGCTCAAAAGGGGCCAGGGTCAATTTTTCTAAAACAAAATTAGGGTCCCAAGGAGAAGGAATAGGTTTCCTGAGAGGCCTAATATGAAGGACACCCTTAAGAAATTGTTTCACGTCAAATCTGGATACTAAGGGGGAGACACAGCAATTCACACAAATAAGACAAAAATCACTGGGAAATCCCACTGTCAGTGGGTCTTGTTCTTAAAGAAACACCAGAGTGAAAATCTTTTCCATTTGGAAACGTAAGACTTTTCTAGTACTGGGTTTGCAAAACCCTGAGCATGTCCTCAGAGAATAGGTGTCTGAAAGGAATTTGAATCCTATCACCCAGTGTGTCAGCTGTAGCTTTCACAGGTGTGGATGTATCAGGGATCCTTTGTTTTGTGTGAGAAGGTCCACTCTGTGGGTAACTTGTGGTGATGGGCCCTTGGCTAAAAGCAGAAGAAGGGGTAATCAGAGCTGTCTTGGCCAAAAGGGAGTAACCAGCAAGATTTCTGGTTTGTCCTGTCAAATCCTGAACATAACCTTTGTGAAAACAGGAAAGGGAGGGAATGCATACAGAAACATCCCCTTCCAAGAAAAGGATAGGGTGCCTGCTTTCCAAACCAGAGGACTTAGGACTCTGGCACAAAATTTTAGAAATTGTCTGTTCGGAAGGGAGGCAAATAAACCTACTTGAGGAATAGCCCGCTGATGGACTAAGTTCATGAACACATCCCTGTGAAGAAACCACTCGTGGGATTGAGTCAAGGACCTGCATCGAAAGTCTGCCACAAGGTTCCATTTGGAGGGAATGTAAGACTGCCTGAACAATCATATGGTACTGGGAAAGAAATTCCCATACCAGGAGAGTCTACGTGCAAAGGAGACAGGATCTGGTCCCCTCTGCTTGTTCACATACCAAACGACTTTCATGTTGTCTGTGAACAGTTTGTGAGGGCCTGGGCAAAGAAGATGGTGAAATGTTTGTAGAGCTAGGAGCAATGCTTGCATTTCTTTGATGTCAGTATGTTCTGTTCTCTGAAAGGGAGACCAAACTCCCTGAAAGTACAGTTGTGTACACTTACCATAAAATGTAGATGTTCGAGTGTATTCACTGTTGTAGTCATCACATTTGGGTTATCTACTTGAAGTAGCCCTCAATTGGCCTGATTATCTACTTGAAGTAGCCCGCAGTCAGCCTGATTATCAAAGTCTTGGGTCTTGCGTCGGTTCATAGGCTGATACTAGGCTATCTGCCCTAGGGCATTTATAAGCCTAGCCAGAGTGTGTTTGGCTTTCGCCACCCTTTTAGATTATTTGACTGTGCCTCTGTATAGTAGGTCACAGAAGGTAGCCATTTTAAGGTTAGTTTACTGTACCCTCTGTCAAGCAGGGACACAGAAGAGATCCCAGGGGTAAACTTACGATCTCCCATCCACTCGTCAAGATTTCTCTTGAAGAGGGTCAGTGAGGGGCTCTGCCTAACATGGATTGGGATTTTGTTCCAGAGTGAGGGGAGCTGCTGGGATATGAATCTGTCCCTCCAGCATGTCCTATTTATTTCTGTGCTGAGGTTCAAGTCCCTGGAGCGTGTAGCTCTAAGGGATTTGGATTTCCTGAAGTGAAGCATGTCCATTAATTCTGGGTTGGACATGGCTTTATATGTCAGACACAGATCGCCTCTGAGTAGGCGGTACGCAACTGAGTAGAGCTGGAGTTTCTTTAGCCGAGCTGCATAGGGCATCTGTTTGAGCCCCTTGATCCTCTTGGTGAGATACTTTCAGGGTCTTTCCAGTTGCTGCAGGTGTCGGGTAAGGTACATCCCAAATGGGGCATTGTACTCAATTATGGGCCTGATGAGTAGAGGGGCACAATGGCCTCTCTTGATCTAGATGTGAACCCTTTCGTGATAAGGTGGGCTACAGAGAAGGTCTTTCTAACCACTTTGGCAACGTGACTGTCAAAGGAGAGATTGCTATCTATTTGGGTCCCCAAGTCCCTAATTACTTCTTCCGTACTTAATGGCTTACCACCTATGTGATAATTTGTGGGCACTTTGTTTTTCCCAAAGGGGACGACTATGCACTTTTTGGCATTTAGCTTTAGGCCATGGCTCTGGCACCAGTTATCCATCTCTGTGAGACCCTTTTGGAGGATGCTTGTGTCAGCCGGAGAGTCGATTACGGCACCCAGTTTGCAGTCATCTGCGAACTTGGTAAGCCACAGTCCAGCCGTGCTAGCTTATACCTCGGAGAAATATATACCGTACAAGAGAGGTCCCAGGACTGAGCCTTGTGGGACGCCACATGTAACTGGTTTAGAGTCTGACATGGCACCTGCTATTCTGACCATGTGGGTTCTATCCCTGAGCCAGTTTGCAACCCATCTTGTGAAATAGGGGTTGATATTTAAGCTGGTGAGCTTATTTATGATGCCCGAGTGGGGTAATGTGTCGAAGGCTTTTGCGAGGTCCAGGTAGGCTGTGTGGACTACCTTCCCTTCATCTATGGCTTTGGTAACGGTTTCAAAGAAGTCGACCAGGTTCAAGAGGCAAGATCTGCCCTTAACAAAACCGAATTGGGTAGGATCCAGTGTCTGGAGGTTCCCAATGTCTTTGTTTATGATTTCCATGATGACATGCTCCATGCTTTGCAGACCAGGCTAGTCAGGCTTATAGGGCGATAGTTTCCAGGGTCTGCTGTGGCACCACCTTTGTGGAATGGGACCACTGTTGCTGTACACCATTCCTTGGGTACATATCCTGTAGTAAGGCTGAGACTGAACAGTGACTTTATATGAGGATTTAGTTCTTCTTGGAGCTCATGTACGACTCAGCCCGGGACACCGTCTGGTCCCATTGATGCTGTGTTTTTTGCTTTGGAGAGGGCAGCTCTCACCTGTGCATCTGTGATCTCAGGAAGGCTACACTCTGTTGGGATAGACATTTGCTCTTTTTGCGGGGGGGGGAGAAGTTTGCACTGAACCTTTCTGCCAGGATGTTGGCAATGTCTGTGGGTTCAGTGTATTTTTTGTCATTTTGCACTAACTCAGAGCATATCTGGGAGTTGCCTCCCAGGTTTCTGACATAACTAAAGGCCTTGTGATTATCTTTAGTGTCTTGTGCAATTTTTCTTTCCAAGTTGGCCTTAGATGATTTTTTGAGGGATCGTAGTTTCCGTCGTAGTTTATATCGTAGTTGCTGTCTCATCTTCCATGACGTCAGGTAGTCAGGGGTATAAAGCATGCAGCAGACGCCATTACATCAGTTTTTCTTGCCCCAGATGTCAGGTGCCCCCCTAATGAGAAGCAATTCAATATATATATATATATATACACAAGGTTACACCTACAACAACAAAGCAAATACACCAAAAAGCTTTAAGCATAATAAAAAGGAATAGAGGTATAGCCAAAAGAAGTCAGGGGGCTGGAGGGAGAGTAACCAGGACTGCAACAGTGAATACACTCAATCATCTACATTTATGGTAAGTGTACGCAACTGTACTATGTTCTTCGTGTTTCCCTGCTGCAGTCATCACATTTGGGTAGATTGTCAAAGCTAAGGCGGGAGGAGGAAATTAGCATTAGGACCAGCTATAAAGCCCTGCAAGACTGCAGTGGCAAAGCCAGCTCTGGATTTAGAGAAAATTGGCAAATGGCAATGCTTGGTGAATGTATGTACAGAACTCCAGGTAGCAGCTTCTAGGATGTCCCTGGTAGGGACACCTCAGAGAAAGGTTGTAAAGGTAGATGCAGCCCTGGTTGAATGTGGTCTTATCCCCTGTGGGATATGTTTTCCATGGTGTTTATAGCAGAAATTAATGCAATGGCATATCCATTTAGAAATGGTTTGCTTTGAAATGGCCTTCTCCTCTGCCCCTGCAGCAAATGCCACCAGCAGCTGTTCAGATTTCCTGAAAGGTTTAGTCCTGTCCAAGTAAAATCTAAGTTGTCTGTGCACATCTAAGGAGTGCAGTATCTGTTCCCTTTTGTTCTGTGGATTAGAAAAGAAGGTTGGCAAATGAATGAACTGATTAAGAGCCACACTGGATACTACATTGGGCATGAAGGAGGGACTGGTCCTGAGGGACACCCTGTCCACATGAAAGATAATGAAAGGCTCCACTGCCATAAGGGCCTGTAATTCAGACACCCTTCTTGCTGAAGTGATGGCTAAAAGGAATGCTGTTTTCCAAGAAAGGAATTTTAACTCTGCATTTGCAGCTGGCTCAAAAGGAGGTAGAGTGAATTTTTCCAATACAACGTTAAGGTCCCAGGCTGGAGTTGGGGCTCTCCCAGGTGGTCTTATGTTTTTGGCCCCTGTGAGGAACCGACTGAGCAGTGGATGAGAGAAGAGGGGTAGTTCTGTGTTGTAATGAGCTGAAATGGCTGAGGTATGAATTTTGATGGAGGAAAAGGAAAGGCCCTTGTGAAGCATCTCAGTTCTTCTTTCAGCTTTTTCCCGGTTAGGAGTCGCCACAGTGGATCACCTTGTCTGCTCATGATTGGTAGTGGAGTTTTACGGTGTTGAATTGCCAGCCCGGCGCCCAACCTTGCACAGAAGGCACACACACGCACACCTAGGGCCAATTTAGAGTGTCCAATCAACCTACAGCATGTCTTTGGGTTGTGGGAGGAAACCGGAGCACCCGGAGGAAACCCACACGACCACAGGGAGGACATACAGACTCCGTACAGAAGGCACCCCAGCCGAGGATCGAACCAGAGAACCTCTTGCTGTGAGGTGGCAATGCTAACCACTGCACCACCGTGGTAGCCTGTGAAGCATCTCAGTTAATTATTGAAAAATCTGAGGTAAATTGGGCACTGCTGTGCCCATCCCCTGAGTTTGGTTCCAGGAACAGAATCTTTTCCATTTTGCAGCATAGGATTTTCTAGTACTAAGCCTCCTTGCCTCCAGAATGACATCCAACACTTGTTTACTGAGGGATGGTAACGGAGAGATAAGATAATTAGCCAGGCTGCCAGGTTCAGGGTTTGAAGCTGAGGGTGCAGAATCTGGCCCTCCTGCTGGGACAGCAGGGTAGAGGTCTGAGGCAGGTGCCATGGTGCCAGCAGTGACACACTACGCAAGAGGGGGTACACCAGTGTTGGCGTGGCCAGTCTGGTGCAATCAGTATCATCCTTGGTTTGTCCTGATTGATCTTTAGTAGTACCTTGGAGAGGAGAGGCAGAGGAGGAAAGCCATAAACTGATAGGTTTTTCCAGGTGAAGGACAGGGCACCCACCTTCCAAGCTTGTTTGTGGGAGTCCTTGTGCAGAATTTGTCCAATTGGTAGTTCTGGGGGGTGGCAAACAGGTCTACCTCTGGGCTCCCCCATTTGTTTATCAACTTGTTGAATGTCTTTGGTTCCAGTTTCCACTCGTGTGGGTCCATGAGATTTAAGCTTAGTTTGTATGTCAGTGTATTTAGCTTTCCTGGCAGAAATTGAGCCTGTAGGTGCACTTGGCAGCTCAAGGCTGTGTCCCACAGAGCTGCTGAGAGGGTATGAGTGGGTTCCCCCCTGCTTGTGTATGTATCACATAACAGTGGTGTAGCCAAGTCTTTACCATTAATTGTCCTGGAAGAATGTGGTCCTTGAAGGCTGTCGGAGCATTCTGTACAGCTAACATTTCTTTTTAATTGATATGCAGGTGCATTTGACTGAATGCACTTCCCTGCCAAGTGAGCCCCCCCATGCATAGTCTGATGCATCTGTCATGGTTTGGGCGGCAGGGGGTAGAGAAAATAACAGTCCCTTGTTTTGGTGGCAGGCCTCTGCCGACCCAAGGAACTCTAATGGTAGGCAAGGTATGATAGGACACTGCTTCTAGATCCTGAGAATGTTGACACCATAGGCTTTTTAGATTCCACTGAAGTTTCCTCATATGCAGTCTTGCATATGGAATTGGGAGATTGCAGGAGGCCATGAACCTCAAAGCTTGCAGTATTCGTCTTGCAGATATAGCAGGGTCTTTGTGGCCATTAGTTTGAAGTAAGCTGTCAAATGAACTTGTTTCTCTGGCGTGAGGAAAGCCATCTGGGAAGTTGTGTTCAAGCTTGCTCCCAGGAATACAATTTGTTGGCAGGGTACAAGATGTGATTTCTTTTCATTTGTGGTGTACCCCAGAGAAGTTAGCACCTTTTGTACAAATGCCAGAAGACTCAATAGTATGTCCTGGCTTTCTGCCTGAATTAGATAATCGTCCAGGTATGGGTATATTTGAATATTTCTTTGCCTGCAAAATGCAATGACTGGAGCTAGGCACTTTGTGAATACCCTGGATGCAGTAGATAAGCCAAAGGGCAGTGCAGAGACCTGATAGTGCATGAAGCCTGCTTTGAAGCGTAGGTATCTTCTGCAAGATTCCCTGATTGGAATGTGCAGGTAGGCTTCCTTAAATCCAGTGTTGCCAACCAAGCATCCTTGTTTTCATAGGAAGCAACTGGTGAAGAGTTAGCATCTTGAATTTTGGTATCACCAAAAAAGTATTTAGGATAGAGAGATCCAGGATAGGAGGCCAGGAGTTGTTTTTTTTGAGCACCAGGAAAAGTCGTGAGTAGAAACCAAAACCTTGTCCCCTTTCCTCTTCTGGGACAGTTTGAATAGCCCTTATACTTAAGAGAGAGAGAACTTGCTTTTGAGCCACTGCCCATTGATTTAGGGGTAGATCTGGCCAACCGTTTGGAGTTGGTAAGGTGTGGAAGTGGAATCTGTATCCTTGGGAAACTATATTTAAAACCCATTTGTCCTGGGTAATGAGTTCCCAGTGTTTTGCCTGCAGAGCAATCTTTCCCCCTAAAGGAGCAGTCAGTTGAGAAGGACTTGGAAGTTTTAAAGTTAAGTCATTGAGACAGTTTACCATGGGGGGAGTCTTACTACTTAGTCCTGTGCGTACCTTGGGAATTAAGCCTTGGTGTTCTGCTGGTTCTGGGTTTGGACTGAGAAGGCCTGGAAGAGGCAGGAAAGGACCAATTCTTAGAGGGCCAATGCCTACTAAATCTTGGAGGCTGTACTTGTAGGAAATCTTACAGTTTGCATAGATTTAGCTTTTTCCTCCATCTTTTTAAGTACTACTTCTGCTTTGTTGCCAAACAGGCAGTCCTGGTTTAAGGGAGCATCCAGCAATTTAGCTTTGACATGATCTGGCAAAGATTGTTCCTTAAGCCAAGCATGCCTTCTAAGTACAGACCCAGTGACAGCAGCCCTGCAAGATGCCTCTAGTGAATCAAAACCACACAAGTATGTTTTCAACTTGTTCAGCAGAATGCATTAAATCCTGTAAATCCTTATTTTCAGCACAGTCAGGAATCAACATAACTTTCTGTTTAAGCAATCCAATAATATGCTGCTGATACATATGAAACTGGCAGTTTAAGGCCCTAATGGCCAAAGTTGCATAAGTGTGTACCTTCTTACCCCATCTATCCAGCGCCCTGGAATCTCTATCAGAAGTTGTAGGATTTTTGGCAGAAGTAGCCTTAATGCCCTTGGGTCCCTGTGAAATGGTATCAGGATCCGCATTAGGATTTTTTTAGAGAGGAAATTGTGAATCAGGAACCCTGTAATATCTATCTGGTTTTCTGGGAGCAAAAGGTAAAGAGTCAGGGGCCAAGCTATATTCCGAAAAGACATCATCAACAACAATGTCCAGTACTGGGGGGATAGTTAAAGGCCTGTGTTGGGGGCAGGAGTAAGAAATCTCTAAGCCTCTTTTTAGAATCAGAGTAATCCTGGCTTTCCCAGTGAAAATGCTTCCTAAGTGTATGCAAGGTTTCATCAAAAGAGAAATCCTCTGGAAGGGAAGCAGAGGGAACATAGTCCTCTGCATCAGAATCCTCATAGGTAGATAAGGGTAAATCCTGGTCATCAGAGGAAACAGAAATTTCAGAATACTGATCAGAAGAATCATAAGCAAATTCAGTCATAGGTCTCTTAGACGGGGAAGGTTGGCTTCCCCTGACTAAAGTAAAAAGGTCTTCAGCCATTCTCATTTGTTTTTTAGGCATAGAGGCCTGACCATGCGGTCTGGGCATCGGTTTTCTAGGCATGGATCTAGTTTTAGGCCTTGAAGAAGAAGATGGCATTGGTTTAATATGCAAGTCAGTAGGCCTGAATATACCCTCAGAAGCCGGTGCCTGCACAGCGGCTCTGGACCTATCCAAGGTAGAGACATCCGCAGGTTCCACAGTTGAAGCATCTCGCGGCATACCGGACTCCGAATGGGTCTCAGCAGAGGCCTGCGATTCTGAAGTAGTGGGCATCAGGGGCTGCGAAAGCACCTCACTGAGTACCGGCGAACTGGCGACTAGCTTAGGAGAAGCGTCGTTGGCAGCTTTGGACCTAGGCGGCCTGTTTCTGTCTTTATCTTTGTGTTTTTCAGAATGTCGGTAGTCGGGTGGCTTACCGAAGCCATATCAGGGTAATTGAACAGAGTACCAAAATATTTAGAAGCGTAAATATACAGACGACGAACAGTTCATTGTATAAATAAGGCACAAAACCGACAGCGAGGTACGTCGTGGTCAGGGCCTAGGCAAGGAATACAGTACGAATGAAAATCTTTATGAGGTATTTGCTTTCCACAAGAAATACAATTATTGACTTTTACTGACATCAATTTAGAGCAAGAAAAAGTTTCCCCAATGGGGTACTTAGCTTTAGTTGAAGACTTCGGTTCTGAAACTCGAAAACGAAAATTTCAGGAGTCGGATGACCGGCACTTGCGAACTGCTTTTGCTTCAGGCACCGCACGGCAAGAAAGACTGGTGTAATGGCATCAGCTGCATGCTTTATACCCCTGACTAACTGACGTCATGGAAGATGAGACAGCAACCAACGCAGGACCCAAGACTTTGATAATCAGGCCGACTGAGGGCTACTCCAAGCAGATAACCCGAATGTGATGACTGCAACAGTGAAACACGAGGAACATCTGTAAATATGCCCAAGGCTGACCCCAGCCCACGTCTGATGCATCTGTGTACAGTTCTAAGACTGGGGTCACTCTGGTTTTAGGGCTATCTGTTGGATCTATCAGAGCAGTTCTCTCCTTAGTCGAGGAATGATGGGGACTTTGTACTCCACTGGGCGAGAATGCTTTGTCTACCCAGATCTGCAGAACCAGTGGAATTTCCTCATGTTCAGTCTTGCCATTGGCACCATGGGAATGGTTGAAGCCATGAATCCCAGCAGCCTGAGAAACTCCCTGATCATGATGCGAGTCAAGGGGAGAAGGGAGTGAAAGAAGGTCCTGCCCCTTTTGAGGTAGAAGTGACACTTTCATGTCTGTCTGGACTTGACAACCCAGGAAAATATGGTCCTATGAAGGGGTGAGGACTGACTTCCTGAAGATGATGGTGAATCACAGTTTTACAAGGAAGGAAATGGTGGCCTCCAGATTTTGGAAGAGAGTGTGAGGGGTTGGAGCCTGTAAGAGCAGGTCATCCAGGTATGGAAAAATCTGGATACCCAACAGCCAGCCTGAAAATGGGGTGAATGGGGATTCATGTTAGAGACCTACAATTCTTCACTGGAAATGCTAAATGACTAGTAGCTAGTACAGCCAAGTGCTCATCATGCAATAGAAGACTCAAGTTATCTACAGTCACTAAGCTGTTTATATCTCTATAGTAGATGAACACAAATTCAAGTGTTCAAAGTGCATGAGCCATGTGAGCAGCACTGTGGAAGCAGTACAGACAAATAGGCGAAGGATGGAGTAACATTACCATAAAATTCCTCCTTCACTGCACCTGTCTGATACAACAAAACAGAAGAGAAAATGCTGAGCTCTCTCATGTTTGGGGGGAAGAGAGCAAATAGGGTCTACCTATAAAAAAGTGTCACTATGAGGGAGGATGGAGTGAAGGCCAGGTCTTCAAACTGCTAGAAGAGGGCTCCTTCCTGACCCTGAAGAATGCTGAAGGGAAATGCAGCCCAGAGTATCAAACAGCCTCAAAGGCTATCTGGAATTAAGGCTCTCTAGTCAGCTTCTGCCCTGCCACTTGTGTCTGATAAGCAAATGTACTTGGGGAAAATTGGGTCCAATTCACTTGAGGGAAGGCTAATGGTTAGCAGGTAAGGAGAGAAAGTTCACTTGTAGAAAAAAAAAATACATAACCACACCTGCTGTCTTAGCAATGGCAAAGTCAAAACTGAAGTGGGTCACAATGAAGCCCACTGAAGCATCAGTAATAAAGTTGTCAACTAGCTCACCTCCGATCTCACACTCAACCAGAATTGAAAGACTTTCCTGTGTCCAGTCTAAAAGGAAAGACTGTGATCTAGATCAATGAGATAAACAGGTAACAGATCAAAGTTTCACTCTAGCAGAGGAAAACACCCTCTTGCCCACTGTGTCTAAAATTTTACACACCTTATCAAACATTAAACGTAGCAAAGTACCAAGCTTTTCAGGATCTCTACACGATCAGAAAGATCACAATGGGGGCTACATAAAAAGCACACTCATATTGTGGAAAAGGAGTGGTAAATGGAAGCTTACAGGTTGCAAAACTAACTTCCTCAAACAGAGGCACAATGGTGGGAATCATTTAATGATGGTATTTTTCTGCAAATACTCATTCAGACACTTCTTATGGGTAAGCAAAACGAGCCACAAGCCAGTCCATACTGCCATTATTAGCCTGAATATTCCTCAAAGAAAAAAGATCATCACTGGGCTCTTAGGGATATCTCACTGTCCTCATCAATCACCGAATTAGGGGCCTGTGGATACCCACGTCCCCATTTTAGAGAAAAATGGGGGGGGGGGGTAGTCTCCAAAGCACAGCTCCACAAGGACCAAGATAATGTGTGTGCAATAAGTGAGGCCATGAGGTCAGTTGACAGGGCCATGAGGTTAAAAGGACCTACTCAAGCCTGACATGAGCATAAGTTCTTGTGCTCTAAAGTTGTGCTCCTGCTTCCATGGCAACACGTACCACCACAAGTCAAAACAGTTCTCTGTTGTGAATGGCCTACCCTGTGAAACCTAAAGGAAGAGTTTAACTCTGGACTACTGAGTCCCTGATGAATTAAGGGGAACTCCAGAAGGAAAACAGCCCAAAATTCTGAGCATACCTGCAGGTGAACTCAAGAGACAGGAGTCTTAGGTCGGCTGCATTCATTCAACTAGCAGACAGGTGACACATATATACACAAGGACAAGCAAATTTAAGGTGTTACTGGGGTGCATTTCTCATAGGCAGCCTGCTATCTGCACAAGCAGAAAATGGAAGCAAACCTGATCCCTTGCTAGTTAAGGGACATCTGATGTCACAATAGACCAGTGAGGTTACCTCAAAGGCGGCTGTGACTAATGTTTGTCCTATTTTTTTTTTTTTTACCTTTTCATGTTCTTACTGATCCCTGTACTGGGCATTAAAATGCTGACATCTGTAAAAATTTTAATGTAGGCCTAAACTTTAACCCTCCCTGCATTTATAGGATGGAGGCTGAATTGCTAGCAATTTCACGTTCCTTCTCTAGGCAATAACAGATGGGGGGAGGGGGTCTTAGCACGTATTTTTACAAACTAAGCACAAAATGTTCCTCAGCTACAGTCAGAGCTGCCACCCAAAATGTCCGAGTGACAGAAAACAAATGGAGGCTGCCGAGACTAATAGCATCCCCCTAATTGTGTGTGAGACATCATAGCATACACCAGCAAGAGACATACATCACAAGAATTGAAGATAAACAAGGGAGAAAATGTTGAGGGAATTTAAGAGAGGAAATCTCAACAGCCAACCCCATTCAGGAAGACTCCCAATAATAAACCCAATTACACTGAAGCATATGGCTCAACAACTGCAACAGCAAACCTGCAGGACTAACCACTGAAAGATTCTGGTTTCTCTGTGCACTTCCAACAAACCATAACAGTATCATTATTACTGAGACACCACTAAGACAAACACAACATACACAAAAATAATGGAATTAAAAACTTAAGAAAATGATGAAGGAAAGGGGGAACGAATACACACACACACAGGAGAAGGCTGCAGAGCTGAGTCATGTCTGTGCTTGATCCGTGTTGCATGTGTCCTCTTGTCGAAGCTGCGGGTAACAGATCGTGTCCATCTTGAAGGCTGGAGATAACCATAACAAACAAAGAAATGATATTAAACAAGGTCACATGGAATTCATTTATATTACGATACAATTACAGATATTCAAAAATGTAACTTCTTTTTAACTCTACGGTTACAAGTTAAGTGAACTGACCGAAGTTTGACTCCTTTGAGCCATAAGCAAATATGACATTCACAAAAAAATATTAACAGAATCACTTCGACAGAATAAATAAATCACAACGGAAAAAATTATGAATGAAAAGTGCGGCTGTACAAGAATACTCGTTATAACCACAGATGTTCAAAAACAGTATGATTATTGCTGGAATGCATTCACATCCTGAATGGGATCAAGTCCCAGACAGATGTCAGTCAATGGATAGTTACTGGACATGTGATCCAGGAGACCACTGATGAGCTAGCCAAATTTCTCAGATGCACTGTAGGACTGTCTGGTTAAATAACTTGCACAGTGTTGCACTGTAGACAAACAGATGCTGAGGAAATAAAACCATGAAAGGAGAGGGTTAAGAGTTGTCAAGCTTCCTCAGGTAGGCAAAAGATACCACCAATGTCATGGTTATCAGCAAGAAGCCTGGCACTAATGAAGAGTACAACACTCACCAGCATCCTCTCTTTTTTTTTTTTTAAAGCTCAAGGATGCCAACATGTGTTCTTGTATCCGCCAGTATCAAAAGGAGAGGACAACCTTCACACGTTATAGTTTTAGCGATCTGGTTTCAATTGCCTTTCCATACAGACAGAAATTAGTACACCTTCAAGAGACTTTATAAATCAGTTGTGAAGTAGGACTGTTGAGCGCAGTAACTTTACTCCCACATACTTAACACGTATGTTAGAGTGTATTCACTGTTGCAGTCATTACACTTGGATTATCCTGCTGGCAGGCTACCCGCAGTCGGCCTGAATTCCAAAGTCCTGATCCAGCGTCGACGCTGGCTGCTGTCGCCTCTTCCCTGACGTCAGTGCGCCAGGGGTATAAAAGATGCAGCCGACACCATTTTCTTCAGTTTTTCTTACCCCAGATGTCAGGTGCCCCCAAAAGAGTAGGCTAAAAATTTTGCAAATAAAAATGCATGCACTAACAAACATTACCTTCCTCTACAAGCAAATACACCACATAGGTTGTATAGAATAGAGAAGTACAGATAAGTCCCAGCAATGAAAGAGGGATGGTGGGAGGGTAACCTGGACTGCAACAGTGAATACACTCGAACATTTACATTTATGGTAGGTACACAACTGTACTATATTCATCGTGTTTCACTGTTGCAGTCATTACACTTGGGTTGAATCCCAAAGCCGAGGTAGGGCGGCTGGGTCTAAATAGGATTAGGAGTGGCTATGAGGCCCTGCAGAACTGCAGTGGCAAAGCCTGATCTGGATTTTGAGTAAAGAGGTAAGTGGTAGTGCTTGGTAAAAGTGTGCAGTGAACTCCAAGTTGCAGCCTCCAAAATTTCCTTGGTTGGTACTCCTCTGAGAAAGGCTGCTGATGTGGCTGCTGCCCTGGTGGAATGTGGCCTAATATTCTTAGGCACTGATTCGCCATGCTGTGCATAGCAGAAACGAATGCAGTGTCCTATCCATTTTGAAATAGCCTTTCCTTGTGATCCTGCTGCGTATGCCACAAATAGTTGCTCAGTTTTTCTGAAAGCTTTTGTTTTGTCCAAGTAGAAGCGTAGCTGCCTGTGTATGTCCAAAGAGTGCAGAAGTCTCTCCCCTTTATTCTGGGGATTTGGATAAAAAGTTGGCAAATGAATGGTTTGGTTAAGAGCCACACTGGATACTATCTTTGGCATAAATGTTGGGTTTGTCCTTAGAGAAATCCTATCCGCATGAAAAATGATAAAAGGTTTCACTGCCATTAATGCCTGTAACTCTGAGACTCTTCCTGCTGAAGTTATTGCTAGGAGCAGAGCAGTTTTCCATGATAAGAATTTTATCTCACCTGTACTGGCTAGCTCAAAAGGAGGCAGTGTGAGCTTTTCCAAGACAAAGTTGAGGTTCCATGTAGGTATCTGTGCTCTTCTTGGGGGTCTTACGTTTTTTGCCCCTCTGAGGTACCGTCTTAGCAGTGGATGAGAGAAAATAGGAGGTTCCGTATTGTAACGTGCTGAAATGGCAGAGGCATGGATTTTAATTGATGAGAAAGATAGGCCCTTGTTCAGCATCTCAGTTAGGTATTGTAAAATCTGATCAATATTCGGAACAAGGGGTTCAAGTCCTTGTGCCCGTTTCCAAGCACAGAATCTCTTCCATTTTTCTGCATAGGATTTCCTGGTGCTGGGCCTCCTGACTTCCAAAATGACATCCATAACTGCTTTGGAGAGAGGTGTGCTCTGAGGGGCTATATAATTCGCCATGCTGCCAGATTTACGGTTCTGAGTTGGCTGTGCAGGATCCGATTGTTTTGTTGGGTCAGAAGATGAGGAATTTGTGGTAAAGTCCAGGCTGACCCTTGAGACAAGCTCTTTAGGATCGGGTACCAGTGCTGGCGTGGCCAGTCTGGGGCAATCAGAATCATTTTTGGCTTCTCTTGTCTGACTTTTAAGAGTACCTTGGGGAGGAGAGGCAGTGGTGGAAAGGCATAAACTGTTAGGGTTTTCCAGCTGAATGATAGAGCATCTACCTTCCACGCTTGTGAGTGATAAGTCCTTGTGCAGATTCTCTTTAGTTGGCAGTTGTGAGGGGAGGCAAACAGATCTACGTCTGTGTCTGGGCATCCCCATTTCTTTGTTATCATGCTGAAGACTTGTGGATCTAGTTTCCACTCATGAGGGTCCATGAGGTTTCTGCTTAGTTCATCTGCCAGAGTATTTTTCTTTCCTGGCAGGAATTGTGCCTGCAGATGTACTTGATAGGTCAGTGCTGTGCTCCACAGTCATGGCTTGCCTGCAGAGGGGGTAGGAATGCGTGTCCCCTTGCTTATGTACCACATGACTGTAGTATTGTCCATCTTTAGCAATAGTTGTCCTGGATGTAGTAGATCCTTGAAGGCTGTCAGGGAATTCTGTACAGCTAGCATCTCTTTTTGATTGATATGAAGATGCATTTGGTCTGCGGGCCACGTGCCCTGTATACATTTTCCAGCCATGTGTGCTCCCAGCCATAATCCGATGCATCTGTTGTTAGTGTCTGCCTGGCTGTGGGTAAAGTGAAAGGCTGTCCCTTGTTGTGGTGACAGGCCAGTGCCCACCATCAAAACTCTTGTTGCAGGCAGGGAATGAGAGTAATTACTGTTTCCAGGCTGTGGCAATGTTGAGTCCAAACACTTTTTAGATACCATTGTAGCTTCCTCATATGCAGTCTTGGATATGGAATTAGCAGAATGCAGGATGCCATGAAGCCCAAAGCCTGCAGAATTTTTCTTGCAGATAGCTGGGTCTTTGTTGCCAACATTTTGAAGTAAGAAGTTAGTTGCCTTTGTTTGTCTTATGTGAGATAAGCCATCTGGGCAGTTGTATGTAAGTTTGCACCCAGGAATATTATCTCTTGAGAGGGTACTAGTTTTGATTTCTTTTCGTTTACTGTGTACCCTAGGCAAATTAATAATCTCTTTACGAATGCCAGATGCTTTAGTAGAGTGTCCTTGTTCTCTGCTTGTATAAGGCAGTCGTCCAAGTAGGGATATATTTGAATTCCTCTGTCTGCAAAATGCAATTACTGGTGCCAGGCATTTTGTGAAGACCCTGGGCGCAGTAGATAAGCCAAAAGGCAGTGCAGAGAATTGGTAATGCATTGAGCCAGCTATGAATCCGAGGTATCTTCTGCAAGATTGTCTGATTGGGATATGCAGGTATGCCTCTTATGTCCAAAGTTACAAGCCAAGCCTTCTTGCCCAGCATGGGCAGAAGCTGCTGCAGCGTTAACATTTTGAATTTTGGACCGTCCAGAAATGTGTTTAGAAAAGACACGTCCAGTATTGGTCTCCAGGCTTTGTCCTTTCTGGGTACCAAGAAAAGTCTTGAGTAAAATCCTTGTCCCTGCTCTTGCTGTGGTACTTGCTGAATGGCCCTCATGTTCATAAGGAACAAAACTTGTTTTTGTGCCTCTGCCCAATGATTGTGTGGCAGGTTTGGCATACCTTTTGCCTTTGGCAGGGTGGAACCTGTTGCCCTGGGACACTATATTCAATACCCATTTGTCCTGGGTGATCATGTGCCAATTTTGAGAGAAAAGTGCTAGTTTTCCCCTTAAGGGGGCTGCAAGAAGGTAAATGCTTGGTGCTGGCAGAGGCAAGTCATTGGGACTGTTTCCTGTATGACTGTGTGCTTTGTCTTCTCCACTTTTGGAGGTAGAAGCACCCCACTGTTTAGGCCTGTATGAGCCCTGGGGTTGGGATCTGCTTCTGGGTCGTCTGTATCTGCCTCTTTGTGGCCTGTCCGCCACTGGAAAGGACCAATTATTTGTAAGCCAGTTTCTGCTAAATCTTGGTGGCTGAACCTGTAAAGAATCCTTTACTGTTTGCATAGATTTCGCTTTGTCCTCCATTTTCTTCAAAACCTCCTCTGCTTTAACACCAAATAAAGTATCATGCTGTAATGGAGCATCTAATAATTTTGTTTTAACATGATCAGCCAGATTTTGCTCCTTTAACCAAGCATGCCTCCTAATGAAAGAACCCGTAACTGCTGCCCTGCAGGAGGCCTCCAGAGAATCAAAACCACATTGCAATGTAAGCTTTCCCACTTGTTCAGTTGAATGCAATAAATCCTGCATTTCCATATTTTCTGCACAATCAGAATTGGCCAACATTTTCTGTTTTAACAGTGACATTAACTATTGCTGATATTTAATCATATGAAATTGACAATTTAAAGCCCTCACAGCCAAAGTAGCAGAAGTGTAAACCTTTTTCCCCCATCTGTCTAGTGCCCTTGAATCCCTGTCAGAAGGGATAGGGATTTTTGCAGTAGTGGCCTTAACCCCTTAGTTTCTGGGTCAGCAGCAGGGTTTTTATAAAGAAATTTATGGGAATCTGGAACCCTATAGAATCTGTCTGGTTTAACAGGAGCTGGAGGTAAGGAGTCTGGAGAAAGGCCGGACTCTGAAAATACATCTTCTACATTGTCTAGCACAGGGGGAACAGCAAGAGGTATGTGCTGTGGAAGTAAAAGAAAATCTCTAAGCCTTTTCTTTGATTCTGAGTAATCTTGTCTCTCCCAGTGGAAGTGCTCCCTCATGGTATGCAGGGTTTCCCCGAAAGAATAATCCTCAGGAGGAGAGGCTGAAGGAATGGATTCTTCAGCCTTAGAATCCTCATAGGGAGGAAGAGAGTATTCCTGTACAGAAGAGGAGTCAGAGGAAATAGAAACCTGATCTGAAGAGCCATAGTCTGTCTCTTGCCTAGGCCTCTTATCAGGAGGGGATGGGAACCCCCTGATCAAGGTAATAAGGTCTTCGGCCATTTTGAGCATCTGTTTCTTAGGCATGGAAGTTTGTCCTGGAGAATGCTGTACTTGTTTCTTTGTCTTTAAAGCTGCTTTACTCTTTGCTTTAGAAGCTGAAGTAGGCTTTACATATAGCTGTGTAGGTCTGAAAACACCCTCAGAAGCCGATGCCTGCTAAGCGGCTCCGGACCCATCTGAGGGAGTGATTTCCGAGTGTCCAATACCTTGAGTATCCAGAGGCCTAGATGGCTCTACGTGGGAGTCGTCAGCGGCCTGTGGCTCTGAGGTAGCGGACGTCAGGGGCTGCGAAAGCACCTCACTGAGAACCGGCGACTGGCTTAGCGGAAGCCTCGTCGGTTTTGGATCTCGGATGCCTGCCCTTCTCTCTTTCCTTGTTTTTTTAGAAACTCCGGTCGTCGGCTGTTCCAACGGCATTATATAATTGAATTTTCGGCCAAAGTAATGAAAAGCAAATCAAACAGACGCTTAATAGTGCGTTGGTTGAATCTAGCACAAAACAGACAGCTAGCAATGTTATGATCAGGGCCTAGGCAAGGAATACAGTAAGAATGAAAATCCTTATGAGGTATTTGCTTCCCACAAGAAATACAATTGTTAACTTTTTCTGACATCGTTCTGGAGCAAGAAAAACGTTTCCCCAATAGGGTACTTATCTGTAATGAAGACTTTGGATCTGATATTAGTCTGTGAAAATCTCAGGAGTCGGCCGACCGGCACTTGCGAACTGCTTTTCCTTCGGGCACCGTGCGGCAAGAAAGATTGAAGAAAATGGCGTCGGCTGCATCTTTTATACCCCTGGCGCACTGACGTCAGGGAAGAGGTGACAGCAACCGATGCCGGACCTAGACTTTGGAATTCTGGCCGACTGCGGGTAGCCTGCCAGCAGGATAACCCAAGAGAAATGACTGCAACAGTGAAACACGATGAACATCGGGAGACAGACTGGATTCAGAAAATACATAATCAACAATATCTAGTACAGGGGAAATAGCAAGGGGCCTGTGCTGAGGCAGTAAAAGAAAGTCTCTGAGCCTTTTCTTGGATTCTTAATAATCCTGGCTCTCCCAATGGAAATGCTCCCTCATGGTGTGCAGGGTTTCCCCAAAGAGTAATCCTCAGGAGGAGAGGCTGAAGGGATAGATTCTTCAGCGTCAGAGTCCTCACAGGGAGGAAGAGAATATCCCTGTTCTGAAGAGGAATCAGAGGAAATAGAAACCTAGTCAGAGGAGTCATAGTCAGTGTCTTGCCTAGGCCTTTTATCAGGAAGGGGATGGGAACCCCTGAACAAAGTAATTAGATCCTCGGCCATTTTAAGCATTTGTTTCTTTGGCATGGATGACTGTCCAGGAGAATGCTGTACTGGTTTCTTTGTCTTTAAAGGTGTTTTAGACTTTGCCTTGGCTGCTGAAGTGGTCTTGATAGTAAGTTGTGTAGGTCTGAAAACACCCTCAGAAGCAGATGCCTGCTCAACGGCTCCGGACCCATCTGAGGGAATAGTTTCCGTAGGCCCAATACCTTGAGTTTCCAGAGGCCTAGCTGTCTCCACGTGGGAGTCGGAGGCGGCCTGTGGCTCTGAGATAGCGGGTGTCAGGGGCTGCGAAAGCGCCTCACTGAGAACCGGCGACTGGCATAGAAGAAGCTTCGTCAGTTTTGGACCTCGGATGCCGGTCCTCTTCTTTGTCCTTGCGTTTTTTATGAACTCCGGTCGTCGGTTGTTCCGACGGCATTATATAGTTAAACCTTCGGCCAAAGTAATGTAAAGCAAAATCGAACAGACGCTTAAATAGTGCGTTGGTTGAATCTAGCACACAACCGACAACTAGCAACGTCGTGGTCAGGGCCTAGGCAAGGGATACAGTAAGAATGAAAATCCTTATGAGGCATTTGCTTCCCACAAGAAATACATTTGGTCTGGGCAAGAAAAAGTTTCCCCAACGGGGTACTTAGCTTTACTGAAGACTTCGAATCTGAAATTCAATTTCGAAAATCTCAGGAGTCAGCCGACCAGCACTTGCGAACTGCTTTTGCTTCGGGCACCGCGCGGCAAGAAAAATTGAAGAAAATGGCGTCGGCTGCATCTTTTAAACCCCTGGCGCACTGACGTCAGGGAAGAGGCGACAGCAGCCGACGCCGGACCAGGACTTTGGAATTCAGGCCGACTGCGGGTAGCCTGCCAGCAGGATAACCCAAGTGTAATGACTGCAACAGTGAAACATGATGAACATCTTGATAACTTCACCTGAAAACATCTGCTGCTACCAGTAAACTCGGGACTGCTACTTGATTTGTTTCACTAACACATGGACTGTGAAAACGGAGAACTCTCCTAGTCTATATGCATGGAACTCAATCAGCTTCCCTGCAACTCACTGAACATGACAAGCAGATTAATACAACCCCACTCACTAGACTGAAATGTTTTCTCCTTTGTTGCATTTCTGTTAGGTAAACTGGATTAATGAGCTGCTAGTTTAGGAAGGTGACAGTCAATATTACGCAATACATATTTTTCCTATATTAGTCATGTAGAGAATTAACTGGGACCTTATTACCAACATGAAATTTGCTGCGTTGTTGTTGTCTTTCGGCTTTTCCCAGTTAGGGGTCGCCACAGCGGAACTCCAGTCCGCTAATGATTGGTAGTTGATTTTGCGTGCCTGTAGCTAAATGGTAAAAATGCCATGAAGAGCTTTTAGCTTACACAAGTCTACTGTAAGACCTCTACTGCCACTCAAAAACTAAAAACTCTGCAAATGGTGGCTAGCAAAATCTGGATTCATACTTCTCTCCGTCCTACATAACAAAAGTACTGCCAATCAAAAGCAAAATGGTTCCCAATAAAACACTGTGCATGCAAATCCTTGGTTCCCTCCTCTAGAAACTCATAAAAGAGATACTTGATCAGATTGCAAGCTGCCACTGACAGTCCAATTACAATCTCTGCTGACAAAACCCCTACAATCTCTCATTTAAATAAAATCGCAAATTCTCTAAACTTACCTCAAAACTGAGGGAATCCTCACTTCTCACAATAAAAAAGGCCTTCAGAGAAAAAAAATAAAATGACAGCTCTGGAAGGCTGCTGCTGCTTATGTTTTCCCAACAACCATATACCCTACATGTCCTACCACACACAATTATTACTGCTACTCTACTGTAAGTTTGCTTAACCAGAATTTTAGACCTGTTATGAAGTGCAAAGACGTCCAGGGATTATACTGGACTGGTCTGAATTTCATTGGCTTGTATTATTATGGGATGGTGGGCTGTTACTGAAATCAGGTTCACAAATGCAAACTGTAGGACTCCTAACCTTTACAAGAACACTTGTCCATATACCTACTTAACAATAAACTACTTGAAACTTCAACAAGGCGTCTTTATTCCTCCTACAGGGAGGGTATCAGAGAGAGTTGCCTACATCTCCTAGATAAAAGTGATTTTATCTTGACTCATCCTTTGCTCTGTTTCTTTTTAGTTCTGTCACCCTCTGGGTCACAGGTAAGATATCAGACTTCACACTCAAGTCCTCTGGATTACCTCCGTTACCCTTCGAATTAGGCTGAATATGGTTCTGAATTGGTACTTAAAGGAGCTCGGCCAGTCACCTTTCAGAAAACATGTGCTGATCTAAATGACTTTTCATTTAGGTTGGCCACATAATGCAGATTACCAGAGTCAGATCAAGGTCAAATGCTGCCGCCCCCCCCCAGAGCAGCCTCACCTGTGGCAACCCCATAACCCACCCACCCCCCACAGCAGCCCCCTCCCCAGCCATTCTACTGTTCCACTACTTGAATATCTCTCTCCAGTTACCATAAACACTGTTCAAACCTGTCAGTGCACATTTTGTTTTCTTATTTACTTCTACAATGATTACAAACATTGAAATAAAATAGCACAAACACTGATAGTCATTGCTAAACAAACAGTACAGTCTCAGAATGAAAAGACTTCGCATGAGCAGTAAATTTCTCTGTTACAGGACCATGCATACATGTGCTCTTTGATTCACCTTCCTGATTGTATTAAGTTATATTCCTTGTATAATACAGCACCACTTGTAGTTTTGAACATTTTTCAAGTAAACAATGAAACAAAATGCATGACCCAATAAAGACAAATCTACTCATACCACTGACGACCTGACGTCAGTCCTGGAGCGACAGCATACTAAGCCTCTGGTATTCGGGCCGACTGAGGGCTACCCTGGCAGGGACAACCCAAATGTGATGACTGCAACAGTGAAACATGAAGAACATCTACTCATCTCAGAACGTTTCAACCATAAAAGGCCACTCAAACTTATGTCATTACAACCCACCAATATCACTCAATAAGCACAATCTCTTCAGATGCAAGTCATCCAAATAATTCCACATTAAAGATATCTGTAACTAATGAAGAGGTTGCTAATGGCAAACACTTCACATTTCAGTGTTCCATCTACAAATTCAGTGCCTGCTGCCCTAGAAGAAATAATTGCCTATGTAACATTAAAAAGCTGGTAATATTGCAATAACGAATGACTGACAAATTGACAAGTTCATATTTACAAAGCATCTCATACAAAGGAAGACACACTCAGGGGTGCAGAACCCCTATCCCTCTTAAAATGTATCAAGTAATCAGCAATCGAAAGGGCACTACACCACCAGCATTCCATCTACATGGTGTGGGAGTAGAATCACAGCCTTCTGCACCAAAGACAATTATGCTACTAACACTGCTTTCAAATTCTACACCACAGACTGACTGCCATTTGCTAAACCAGACAGCTGCACATTGAAAACAGATTTAGTATGAGCAACAGTAAACTTCTCTTCCCTTGAAACTCACAATTCCAAGAAAATGCACTGAAACTCAAATTCAATTCCATCAGCATTCTGATAGTTGGTGTACAGGATTCAGGCTCTGGTCTCCAATGATGATCACAAATCCTTCAGCATTCTAGTAGTTGGTAGAGGATTCAGGCTTGTGTGTCCCCTGAAGCTCACAATTCCTTCAGCGGTCTGACAGTTGGTGTAGAGGATTCAGGCTCTTGTCTCCTGTTACCAAGTTACAGGGTCAAGCCTGATCAAGTTAACTGACTAACCTGCCCCCCCCCCCAAATAGGGCATTACCATACCATACCTCCAAAGCTCTGAACCTCTTAGCACAAGAAATCAGGACGACTATAATAATTGGAGGGGGGGGGGGTAAACGCCCAAAAATAGGGATAAAGTTTAAATACTGCTCTTTTAGACTTAAAAAGTTGCTAGAAAAACAGGATTTGTCTTGGCATGTATTTTCTGAAGGATATGAAATCTGAAACTCATATGTCATTATTTAGTGACTTCAATCCTCTGTGAGTTGTCAGAAACCCATAAATTGTAAGAGGAATAGGAGAAAATATGAGGCAAAAATCTCGACAGCTGAACAGTATGCATACCACTCAACCTCTTAGTGCAAAAAATCTGGACAAAGCCTAAAATAATGGAGATACAATGGCCCAAAATTAGGGATATATTTTAAATATTGCTCTTAGAAACTTATAAAGTTGCTAGAATGATAGGATTTGTTTTGGTGTGCATCTTCTGAATGATATGAAGTGTGAAACTCATATGTCATTACTTAGTGACTTATGAGGAACTGGACAAAATATGACGCAAAAATCTGGACAGTTGAGAGGTATATGTTAAAAACACATACGCACCCACCTACACCCACATTTTCTCTACTCTCACACAGCAACACACACAGAGCGACACGCACACTCAATACAGCAACAGACACACACTATAGAGCAACACACACACACAATAGAGCAACACACACACACACAATAGAGCAACACACACACACACACAATAGAGCAACACACACACACAATAGAGCAACGCACACACACACACAATAGAGCAACGCACACACACACAATAGAGCAGCGCACACACGCACTCAATACAGCAGCACACACACGCACTCAATACAGCAGCACACACACGCACTCAATACAGCAGCACACACACGCACTCAATACAGCAGCACACACACGCACTCAATACAGCAGCACACACACGCACTCAATACAGCAGCAGCACACACGCACTCAATACAGCAGCAGCACACACACACTCAATACAGCAGCACACACACTCGCATACAGCAGCACACACACTCGCATACAGCAACACACACACACACACATTCAAACAGCAACACACACACACTCGTGTACAGCAACACACACACACGCGTGTACAGCAACACACACACACTCGTGTACAGCAACACACACACACACTCATACAACACACACACACTCATACAACACACACACACATACATTCAGCCACACACACACACATATAGCAACACACACAGCCAGCAAGACACACACACTCGTACAGCAACACTCACACACTCGTACAGCCACACACACACACTTTCATACAGCCACACACACACACTTTCATACAGCCACACACACACACTTTCATATAGCAACACACACACACTCGTACAGCAACACACACACACTTTCATACAGCAACACACACACACTTTCATATAGCAACACACACACACTTTCATATAGCAACACACACACACTTTCATACAGCAACACACACACACATACAGCAACACACACACACATACAGCAACACACACACACATACAGCAACACACACACATACAGCAACACACACATACAGCAACACACACACACATACAGCAACACACACACACTCATACAGCAATACATACAGCAACACACAAATTCAGCAACACACACAAATTCAGCAACACACACATACAGCAACGCGCTCACACACTCGTACAGCAACACACACACACACTCTCGTACAGCAACACACACACACACACACACTCTCGTACAGCAACACACACACACACTCTCGTACAGCAACACACACACTCTCATACAGCAACACACACACTCTCATACAGCAACACACACACTCTCATACAGCAACACACACACACACTCTCATACAGCAACACACACACATGCACACACACTCATACAGCAACACACACACTCTCATACAGCAACACACACACACACGCACACTCTCTCGTACAGCAACACACACACACACACTCTCAGCAACACACACACGCACACACTCTCATACAGCAACACACACACAGCAACACACACTCACTCACACAGCTGCAACACACTCACTCACACAGCTGCAACACACTCACTCACACAGCTGCAACACACTCATATAGCAACACTCTCATACAGCAACACACACACACGCACACACTCTCATACAGCAACACACACACAGCTGCAACACACTCACTCACACAGCTGCAACACACTCACTCACACAGCTGCAACACACTCACTCACACAGCTGCAACACACTCACTCACACAGCTGCAACACACTCACTCACACAGCTGCAACACGCTCACTCACACAGCTGCAACACTCATACAGCAACACACACTCATACAGCAACACACACACGCACACTCATACAGCAACAGACACACACATACAGCAACAGACACACACATACAGCAACAGACACACACACACAGCAACAGACACACACACACAGCAACACGCACACTCATACAGCAACACGCACACTCATACAGCAACACTCATACAGCAACACACACACACACAGCAGCCCACACTCATACAGCTGCAACACACCCACACTCATACAGCTGCAACACACACACTCATACAGCTGCAACACACACACACTCACAGCACACACACACTCATACAACACACACACACTCATACAACACACACACACAGAGCAGCAGCACACACACAGCAGCACACACACACAGCAGCACACACACACAGCAGCACACACACACACACACACTCAGAGCAGCACACACACACACACAGAGCAGCACAGCCACACACACACACACAGAGCAGCACAGCCACACACACACACACACACACAGAGCAGCACAGCCACACACACACACACACACACACAGAGCAGCACAGCCACACACACACACACACAGAGCAGCACAGCCACACACACACACACACACAGAGCAGCACAGCCACACACACACACACACACACACACACACAGAGCAGCACAGCCACACACACACACACACAGAGCAGCACAGCCACACACACACACACACAGAGCAGCACAGCCACACACACACACAGAGCACAAGCCACACACACACACACACACACACACACACACAGAGCAGCACAGCCACACACACACACACAGAGCAGCACAGCCACACACACACACAGAGCAGCACAGCCACACACACACACACAGAGCAGCACAGCCACACACACACACACAGAGCAGCACAGCCACACACACACACACAGAGCAGCACAGCCACACACACACACACACAGAGCACAAGCCACACACACACACACACACACACACACACACACACACACACACACACAGCAACACACACACACACAGCAACACACACACACACAGCAACACACACACACACAGCAACACACACACACACAGCAACACACACACACACAGCAACACACACGTCACATGAACAGAATGGCTAGTTTAAGTTACATACACATATATGAATACACACACTTTTATACAGAAATTGAATTGCTACTTAAATTACATAGACATACAAATGTATACACTCTCTCTCTCTAGTTTAAATTACGTACACACACACACATACATACAGAAACAGACCGGGTAGCTTAAATTACATACACGTACACAAGTACACGCTTTTTCTTTAAAGTATTTACTTACACACACACACTTACAGCCTCTCTTAATGGAATGGATAGTTTAAATTTTGCTCACAAATGTGGAATGCACTTACTTCCACAGTGGCGTGTACCCTGTGCAGGCATGGTTCTACTTAAAGAAGAAGGTGCCGCTACCAGGGTGTTAAGAAGTTTTGTTTTTAATTATTATTAAAGTAAATGTTTAAGCCTTCTGGCCAGAGTGGGCCCCTCTCCAGCCATGGGGCCCTAGGTGACCGCCGATGCCTCCTTCTGCTGGATCTGGCTCTGCAGATTACATGGCAGAAGATTATAACCATGTCATGGTTGCATCCAGAGAGAAAGCATGTGTCATGCTTAATGACTGAACCAGTTGCTAGGCTTCATTTTTAACTTATTTTAACAATGTGAACTTGTTGCCAAGTCTCAGAAAGATTGGTCAGATCTCCGATCTACCTAACAAAGTCTTATATAGCCACTGACATTACTTACAAGTCTGTGCAATTTAGGAAGTCATTTTTGAACTGAAATCTGGTACAACAACAAATGGCTAAAATTTGAGCGCTAAATAACTCTAACCTATTTTACTTTTTTGTTTGTTGTTCTCATTGTTTTAGTTGTTTTACATTGTCAGTTTTACTGACATTCTACAGAAAATCTTTTAAAGATGTTTGTGGTGCAGAGAGATAAACAACTGGCTGTACCCCAGAAGACCAGACTTTAAAAGGTTGCAGCTTGAGTGCAGGAACAGCCAGAAGGGGAATATCTGAGATAAATGGCATACACCAGCTCACAATCCTTGGGGGGGGGGGGTCATCAAAATCACCACAAGCAAGTAAAGGCATGCTGGCAATAACTATAACCATAGATTGGGGATGCCTTAGTCTAGCCAAGCTAGCGATGGCAGCCCTCTGCAGTCTGTGTGACAGAGGACCTTCTACAGTTAACATAGATGACATCAACCACTACCATGTCGAGTTAGAAAGAATAGTTGCGTAAAATCTTACTATAACCACAGATGTCCTTCTCTACCATGCTGCAGTACTCCAAACCCTTGGCTTTTCCCCTCTTGCTACCCAAACATCCAGCCAGTATACAAAAGCTTCTAGTCATTGCAAGGCACATGGGACGTCTGACATTGGTTAAGGAAGCGTGGGCCATAAAAGTAACATCTGCAAGTACCAAACCTCAGAAATGAGCACCCTAGTTGGACCCCAGTCCCAGGATAGCTGTACGAGTCCAGTGCCATCCAAAGAGGGCCAGTTTAATGAAAAAGGGGGAAGGAATATTGCGAAATGGAACAGAAGGACATCTGTGGTTATGGTAAGATTTTACACAACTATTCTATGTCCTTCTCCTCATGTTGTAGTATTCCAAACCCTTGGGTGAGTGCCAAAGCTCAAAGGGAAGAAAAGGGTGGATGCTTGGAAATATTTTCTAGAAATCCACGAAGGATTGCCCTGGACTTAGAAATGTGGTCCAATCTAGACTGTACGGTAAAGGTGTAAACAGATGTCCATGCAGCTGCCTCCAAAATGGAGGTGGTGTCAAGACCTTTAAAGAAAGCCACAGAGAAAGAATAGCCCCACTGGAGTGGGCTTTAACATTAGATCCTCAGGATTTTCCATGGTATGCACAGAAAAAGGAAATTGTTCTGGAACTCTAGGCAGAAATGGTCTTAGTCACTGCTTTCCCCAGATCTGCCTGTAGATCTGACACTCTGCTGGCTGATGTCAATGCTACAAGGAGTACCGTTTTCCAAGTACAGTGTTTTAAAGAACCCTTAGAGGCTGGTTCAAAGGGGACTACTGAGAGCTTCTCTAAAACATAGTTCAGGTCCCATGGAGGTGGGACGGTATTCCTGGGGTGCCTGAGACGCAGCACTCCCCTTCAGGAATAACTTTGCAGGCAAGTAAGAGGTCAAAGGCGGGTCCAGAGGCAGACAAGCAGAAATAGCAGCAAGGTGGGCTTTAACAAAGGAGTATGCCAACCCTGTCTGCAAGAGTTCACACAGGTATGACAGTACCAAGGAAACATCAACGTGAAAAGGGTCCGACTGTCTTGGTAGACACTATATTGAGAATCTCTTCCACTTAGACAAATAAGATCTCCTAGTGTTAGATTTCCTGGCCTCCTGCAGGACTGTGAGCACGTCCTCACTGTAAAGGTGCCTGTAAGGGAACAGAATTCTATCACTTACAGGGTAAGGTTCAGAGATTGTAGGTGTGGGCGGATTAGGGATAATTTTCCTGTGTGAGAAGGTCCACTCTGTGAGGTAACTTGTGGTGATTGCCCCTGGCTAAATGCAAAAGGAGGGGGAACCAGTGCTGCCTTAGCTAAAAGGGGGTCACCAGCAAGATTTTTGGTTTGTCCTGTTGAATTTTCATCAGGACTTTCTGTAGGACTGGGAAGGGGGGAAGCATACAGTAACATTACCTCCCAAGAGATGGAAAAAACTTCCACTGGCCTCGCAAGGGGGCTGGGGACCCTGGTACAGAACTGTGGAAGCTGCCTGCTCAGAGGGGAGGCAAACAGGTCTATTTGTGGTGTACCCCACCTGTGGACTACGGCCAGAAACACGTCCCTGTCTAACATCCATTCATGGGATTGTGACATGGATCTGCTTAGCGTGTCTGCCTGTGTGTTCTGGGAAGAGGGTACATAGATGGCCTGCAGAGTTACTCCACGCCTTACCGCCAGTTCCCAGGCCTGGAATGCAAGTCTGCATAGGAAGTAAGATCTTGTTCCCCTGTTTGTTCACATACCAAAGAACAGTAGTGTTGTTCGTGAAACATTTCAGGGGTCCTTGCTTCAGGACAAGTTGGAAGGCCCTCAGAGCAAAGATGAGAGCCCTCATCTTTCTGACACTGATGTGTTCCCTCTTTGAGGGGCCTGTCCATGTGCCTTGCACCTTCAATGCGCCCACAGCAGCTCCCCACCCCAGACCTTTAAGCCATAGATTCCGAGAAACTTGATTCATCCACCAAAGGATCTCTTTCCTTAAGCATGGCAGGAAGGGAATGGTGTGGTCCAGTGGGTGGGAGTGGTGGGTCCATGTGGACCTCGGATACCAGACACTTTCTCATGTGGAGTCTTGCCAGCAGCAATATGGGGATTGATGTAGCCATGTACCCTAACAGTCTAAAGTATTCTCTTGCTGTCATTGCAGGGGCGCATATAACCGACAGCAAATATTCTTTTAGACTGTCCACCTTGCTGGGTGGGAGAAACGCCATCATAACATCTGTTCTGATTCTGCATCCCAGGAAGACCTGGCCCTGGGAGGGGTTTAGGCTGGATTTGGGGAAGTTGATTGTGAAGTCCAGAGACTGCAAAACAGAAATGACCGTCTGGAGATGGGTCTGGAGGGTACTCTAACAGTTTACCTGAATCAGGAGGTCGTCCAGGTGTGGGAAAATTTGTATTCCTAAAACCCTACAGTAGACTATCAATGGAGCCAGGCATTTGGTGAATACCCCTGGAGCAATAGTCTCTCCAAAGGGTAAAGCAGAGAAAGTACAGTTGTCTACACTTACCATAAATGTAGATGTTAGAGTGTATTCACTGTTGCAGTCATTACATTTGGGTAATCTGCTGGCAGGCTGCCCTCAGTCGGCCTGACTAACAAAGTCTTGGGTCCTGCGTCGGTTGCTGTCCCTTCTTCCATGACGTCAGGTCTTCAGGGGTATAAAACATGCAGCCAACGCCATTACATCAGTTTTTTTTGCCCCAGATGTCAGGTGCCCCCAAAATGGGGAGCAAAATTTATATAAATAATTTAACACACAAAAATATACCGCCAAACAAAAGCAACTACACAAAAAAAGCTTTTAAGTTTAGTAAAAGAAAGGAGTGGCATAGTAACAGAAAAAAGCAGGGGGCTGGAGGGAGGGTAACCAGGACTGCAACAGTGAAATACACTCTAACATCTACATTTATGGTAAGTGCACACAAATGTACTGCATTCTTCATGTTTCACTGTTGCAGTCATTACATTTGGGTAGATTCCCAAAGCTATGGTTGGGAGGATGGAATTATACAGCATTAGGCTATAAGGCCCTGCAAAACAGTGGTGGCAAAGCCAGCTCTGGATTTAGAGACAATTGGTAAATGATAGTGCTTGGTGAAAGTATGAACTGAACTCCGGGTAGCAGCTTCAAGAATATCCCTGGTAGGAACATCTCTGAGAAAGGCTGTAGAAGTAGATGCAGCCCTGGTGGAATGGGATCTGATCCCCTGGGGGACAGGTTTCCCACGGTGCTTATAGCAGTAATGAATACAATGGCTTATCCATTTGGAAATGGTTTGCTTTGAAATAGCCTTTCCCTCTGACCCTGCAGCAAATGCTACAAACAGTTGTTCAGATTTTCTTCGAGATTTAGTCCTCTCCAAGGAAAATCTAAGTTGTCTGTGTACATCCAATGAATGCAGAATCCGCTCTCCTCTTGTTCTGTGGATTGGGAAAGAAAGTTGGCAAATAAATGGGACTGATTTAGAGCCACACTGGATATCACCGTGGGCATGAAGGAAGGGTTGGTCCTGAATGACACCCTGTCCACATGAAAGATGATGAAAGGCTCCACTGCCATAAGGGCCTGTAATTCAGAAATCCTTCAAGCCGAAGTGATTGCTAAAAGGAAGGCTGTTTTCCAGGAAAGAAATTTCAAGTCCGCAGTAGCTGCTGACTCGAATGGAGGCAGAGTGAGTTTCTCCAATACAAAGGTCCCTGGCAGGGGCTGGAGCTCTCCCGGGTGGCCTCAAGTTTTTAGCCCCTCTGAGATACTGCTTTAGCAGAGGATGAGAGAAGAGAGGGGGTTCTGTGTTGTAATGAGCTGAGATGGCTGAGGCACGGATATTTATGGAAGAAAATGACAGGCCCTTGTGAAGCATCTCAGTTAAGTACTGCAAATATGAGGTAAATTGGGCACTGCTGTGCTTATCCCTTGAGATTGATTCCAGGCACAGAACCTTTTCCATTTGTCAGCATAAGACTTTCTAGTACTAGGTCTTCTCGCCTCCAAAATGACATCCATCACAGGTTTGCTGAGGGATGCTAAAGGGGAATTTAAGTGATTAGCCAAGTTACAAGATTCAATGTTTGGAGCGGAGGGTGCAGAATTTGGTTGTTCTGCTGAGATAGTAAGGAGGGTGTCTGAGGCAAGTGCCATGGAGAAATTTGTGACAGACTGCGCAGGAGTAGGTACCAGTGCTGGCGAGGCCAGTCTGGAGCAATCAAAATCATTTTTGGTTTGTTCTGTTTGACTTTTAGTAGATTTTTGGAGAGCACAGGCAGAGGAGGAAAGGCATAGACTGATAAGTTTTCTCAACTGAAGGACAGAGCATTCAATTTCCAGGCTTTTTTGTGAGGTGTTCTTATGCAAAATGTATCCAACTGGTAGTTCTGGGGTAAGGCAAAAAGATCTATGTCTGGGCTCCCCCATTTGCATGTCAACATGTGGAAAATCCATGGTTCCAGTCTCCATTCATGTGGGTCCATGAGATTTCTGCTTAGTTCATCTGCCAAAATATTCAGCTTTCCTGGCAGGAATTGAGCCTGTAGTTGTACTTCATAACTCCAGGCCGTGTTCCACAATGCCATGGCTAGTCTGCAGAGAGGGTAGGAATGTGCATGCCCCTGCTTGTTTATGTACCACATAACTGTGGTGTTGTCCTGGATGAAGGTAGTCCTTGAAGGCTGTCAGTGCATTCTGTACAGTTAGCATTTCTTTTTGATTGATAAGAAGGTGCATTTGAATTGGGCTCCATTTGCCCTGAATGCACTTCCCTGCCAGATGAGCCCCCCATGCATAGTCTGATGCATCTGTAGACAAGGTTTGGGCGGCAGGGGGAATTAGAAGAATGCAGGAGGCCATGAACCCCAAGGCTTGCAGTATGCGTCTTGCAGATAGCAGGATTTTTGTGGCCACCTGTTACGTCACCAAATGAATTTGCTTTTCTGGCGTAAGGAAAGCCATCTGGGCAGTTGTATTCAAGCTTGCACCCAGGAATGTAATTTTTTGAGACTGTACCAGTTGTGATTTCTTTTTGTTTATAGTGTACCCTAGACAAATTAGAACCCTTTTTACAAACGCCAGATGTTTTAGAAGAATGACCTTGTTTTCCACCTGAATTAGACAATCATCCAGGTATGGGTAGATTTGAATATTTCTTTGCATGCAAAATGCAATTACTGGAGCCAGGCACTTTGTAAATACCCTGGGCGCAGTAGATAAGCCAAAGGGCAGTACAGAGAACTGATAATGCAAGTAGCCTGCTTTGAAGAGGAGGTATCTTCTGCAAGATTCCCTGATTGGGATATGCAGGTAAGCCTCTTTTAAATCTAGAGTTGCCAACCAGGCTTCTTTGCCTAGCACAGGAAGTAACTGGTGATGAGTCAGCATCTTGAATTTTGGAATGTCTAGAAAGGTGTTTAGAGTAAATAGGTCCAGAATTGGACCCCATGATTTGTCTTTTCTGGGTACCAGGAAAAGTCTGGAATAGAAACCTTGTCCCTTTTCCTCTTCTGGTACTAGTTGAATTGCCCCCATGTTTAGGAGGGAAAGTACTTGTTTCTGAGCCTCTGCCCACTGATTTGGGGGCAGGTCTGGCCATCCGTTTGGAGTTGGCAACGTGTGGAAATGAAATCTGTATCCCTGGGACACTATATTTAGAACCCATTTATCCTGGGTTATAAGTTGCCAGTTTTTTGCATGAACAGCCAGTCCCCCCCCGAAAGGGGCAGCTAAGAGGTAAATGCTTGGTAATTTTAAAGGAAAGTCAATAGGGAGGTGTCTTGTTTCCAGATTTGGAAGCGGAGGCACCCCAATGCTTAGTTCTGAAAGTCCCTTGGGACTGAAACCTGGTGCTTTTGGAATGTCTGGGTTTGGCTTGAGGGGCTCTGGAAGGAACTTGAAAGGACCGGTTCTTGGTAGGCCAGTGCCTACTAAATCTTGGAGGTTGTACTTGTAAGAAATCTTTCACAGTTTGCATAGACTTAGCTTTATCTTCCATCTTTTTTAGAACTTCTTCAGCCTTATTGCCAAACAGACGGTCCTGCTGCAAAGGAGCATCCAACAATTTTGCTTTAACATGATCAGGCAGAGATTGCTTCTTAAGCCAAGCATGCCTTCTAAGCACAGACCCAGTAACAGCAGCCCTTGCAGGAGGCCTCCAAAGAATCAAAACCACATTGCAAAGTATGTTTTCCAACTTGTTCGGCTGAATGCAATAAATCCTGTAAATCCTTATTTTCCACACAATCAGAAATCAACATCATTTTCTGTTTCTGTTTAAGCAGTCCCATGATATGCTGTTGATATTTTAGTATATGGAATTGACAGTTTAAAGTCCTGATTGCCAGGGTTGCAGAGGTATAAATATTTTTACCCCATCTATCCAGTGCCCTGGAATCTCTATCAGAAGGGGTAGGATTTTTAGCAGTAGAAGCCTTAATGCCCTTGGGCCCCTGAGAAATGGTTTCAGAGTCCGCAACAGGATTAGGAATTTGTGAGAGTCAGGAAAGTACAGTTGTGTGCACTTACCATAAATGTAGATAATAGAGTGCATTGACTGTTGCAGTCATTACATTTGGGCAATCTGCTGGCAGGATGCCCTCAGTCGGCCTGAATAACAAAGTCTTGGGTCCTGTGTCGGTTGCTGTCTCCTCTTCCATGACGTCGGGTCGTCAGGGGTATAAAACATGCAGCCGTCATTTTATTCAGTTTTTCTTGACCCAGATATCAGGTGCCCCCCAAATAGGGAGCAAATATATATATATATATATATATATATATATATATATATATATATATATATATATATATAAAAATATATATAGACATATATATATATATATATATATATATATATGAACAGAAATATATGTAAGTGCACTTTTAGCAACATAAACTTTACCTTCATCTAATAGAAAATACACCACAAAGGCTTTAGTATATGGTAAAGGAAAGAAAAGGTATAGAAAAGGGGGGTGGCGGGTGGGTAACCCGGACTGCAACGGTGAATACACTCGAATATCTACATTTATGGTAAGTGTACACAACTGTACTATGTTCTTTGTGTTTCACTGTTGCAGTCATTACATTTGGGTAGAATCCCAAAGCTATGAATGGGGAGGATGGAGCTAAACAGCATTAAGAGCGGCTATAAGACCCTGCAGAACTGCAATGACAAAGCCTGTCCTGGATTTGGAGAAGAGAGGCAAATGATAATGCTTTGTGAAGGTATGAACAGAGCTCCAAGTAGCAGCCTCTAGAACGTCTTTGGTTGGAACCCCTCTGAGAAAAGCTGCTGAGGTAGAGGCAGCCCTTGTGGAATGAGATTGGATCCCCTTGGGCACAGGTTACCATGGTGCAGGTAGCAGAAACGAATGCAGTGGCTTATTCACTTAGAAATAGTCTGCTTTGATATAGCCTTCCTCTCTGACCCTGCAGCAAATGCTACCAGTAGTTGTTCAGACTTTCTTAGAAATATGGTCCTGTTCAAGTAGAATCTTAGTTGTCTGTGTACGTCCAATGAATGCAGAATCTGCACCCCCTTGTTCTGCGGATTTGGGTAAAAAGTTGGCAGGTGAATTGTCTAAGAGCCACAGTAGATACCACCTTAGGCATAAAAGAAGGATTGGTCCTGAGGGACACCCTGTCCGGGTAAAATGTAATAAAAGGCTCCACAGCCATGAGAGCCTGTAGTTCTGAAACCCTTCTTGCTTAAGTGAATGCCAAGAGAAAAGCTGTTTTGCAAATTATAGAAATTTTATATCCACAGTAGCTGCTGGTTCAAAAGGAGGCAGGGTGAGTTTTTCCAACACAAAATTGAGGTCCCATGCAGGACTTGGTGATCTTCTGGGAGGCCTTAAATTTTTGGCCCCTCTAAGATACTGTTTAAGCAGAGGATGAGAAAAGAGGTGAGGCTCTGTGTTGTAATGAGCCAAGATGGCAGAGGCATTGATTTTTACTGAAGAAAAAGATAGGCCCTTGTCAATCATCTCAGTCAAATATTGTAAAATCTGAGGAATATTGGACTTTGCTGTGTCTGTTCCTTGTGCTTGGTTCCAAGCACAGAATCTCTTCCATTTACCAGCATAAGATTTTCTAGTACTAGGCCTTCTGGCTTCCAAAATGACATCCATCACAGATTTACTGAGAGGTGTTTGAATAATTAAAAAAATCAGCCATGCTGCCAGGTTCACAGTTTGGAGCTGAGTGTGCAGAATTTGATGGTTCTGCTGAGACAGTAGATGAGGTATTTGAGGCAAGTACCAAGGGGGAAGTTGAGACATATTCCTTAGAAGTGGGTACCAGTGCTGCCGAGGCCAGTCCGGAGCAACTAGGATCATTTTTGTTTTTTCCTGTTTGACTTTTAGCAAGACGTTAGAGAGAAGAGGCAGAGGGGGAAAAGCATAGAGTGATAGGTTTTTCCAACTGAAGGATAGGGCATCCACTTTCCATGATTGTTTGTGATGAATTCTTGTGCAGAATTCATCCAGCTGATAATTCTGGGGAGAGGCAAATAGATCTATGTCTGGGCTCCCCCATTTCCGTGTTAACATGCTGAAGATTTGTGGATCCAGTTTCCATTCGTGTGGGTCCATAAGATTTCTGCTGAGGTCGTCTGACAGAGTATTTTGTTTTCTTGGCAGGAATTGAGCTTGAAGATGTATTTGGTAAGTCAGAGCTGTGTTCCACAAAGCCATGGCTAGTCTGCAAAAGGGGTAGGAATGTGTACCCCCCTGCTTGTTTAGTAGTTGTCCTGGATGAAGTAAGTCCTTGAAGGCTGTCAAAGCATTCTGAACAGCTAGCATCTCTTTATGATTGACATGCAGATGCATTTGTTTTGGCCTCCATTTGACCTGAATGCATCTCCCCGCCAGGTGGGCCCCCCAAGCATAGTCTGATGCATCTGTAGTTAGGGTTTGGGTGACAAGGGGTAGAGTGAATGACAGTCCCTTCTTTTGGTGACATGTCTCTGCCCACCAAAGAAACTCCTGTTGTAGCAGGGAATGAGAGGAATCATTGTTTCTAGACTGTGACAATGTTGGCTCCATAAACCTTTTAGGTACCATTGAAGTTTCCTCATATGCAGTCTTGCATATGGAATTAGTAGAATGCAGGATGCCATGAACCCCAAAGCCTGCAGAATTTGTCTTGCAGATAACTGGGTTTTTGTTGCCATTTGTTTGGAGTATATTGTCAGTTGCCTTTGTTTGTCTGGCGTAAGGTAAGCCATATGGGCAGTTGTATTCAAGCTTGCACCCAGGAATGTAATTAATTGAAAGGGTACCAGCTGGGATTTCTTTTAGTTAATTGTGTACCCTAGGCATGTTAGAAGCCTTTTTACAAACGCCAGATGTTGAAGAAGAGTGTTCTTGTCCTCTGCTTGAATGAGACAGTCCAGGTAAGGATAAATTTGTCTGCAGAATGCAATTACTGGTGCCAGGCACTTTGTAAAGACCCTGGGCACAGTAGATAAGCCAAAGGGCAGTGCAGAGAATTGCTAATGCAAAAAACCTGCCTTGAAGCGGAGGTATCTTCTGCATGATTCCCTTATTGGGATATGCAGGTATGCCTCTTAAGTCTAGAATTACTAACCAAGCGTTCCTGCCCAGCATAGATAGTAGCTGTTGTAAAGTCAGCATTTTGAAATGTCCAGGAACATGTTCAAAATCGATAAATTCAGTATTGGCCGCCCAGAATTGTCTTTTCTCTGTACCAGGAAAAGTCTTGAATAAAAACCCTGTCCTTTTTCCTTTTCTGGTACTGGTTGAGTAGCCCTCATATCCATGAGGGACATAATTTGTTTCTGAGCCTCTGCCCACTGATTTTGTGGCAGATCTGGCCATCCGTTTGGAATTGGCAAAGTATGGAAATGAAATCTGTACCCCTGGGATACTATGTTCAATACCCACTTGTCCTGGGTAATTTACTGCCAATTTTGAGCATGAAGGGATAGTGTTCCCTCCAAGGGGGATGCCAAAAGATAGGTGCTTGGTGATGGTAGAGGAAAGTCATTGAGACTGCTTACTGTAGGGTCGTCCTTTGTTTCCTCCAGATTTGGAGGTGGAGGCACCCCACTGCTTTGACCTGTAAGAACCCTGTGATTGGTATATGGAGCCCTTTGAGTGCCCAGATTTGCCTTGAGTGGCTCTGTTGGACACAGGAAAGGACCAATGTTTTAGTAGGCCAGTGCCTACTGAACCTGGGTGGCTGCACTTGCAAAAAATCTTTTACAGTTTGCATAGATTTAGCTTTGTCTTCCATTTTCTTTAAGACATCTTCTGCCTTATTACCAGAGTGTCATGCTGCAATGGGGCATCCAACAATTTAGCTTTAACATGATCACACAGATTTTGCTCCTTGAGCCAGGCATGCCTTCTAATCACAGATCCAGTAACTGTGGCCCTGCAAGAGGCCTCCAAGGAATAAAAACTGCATTGCAAAGTATGCTTTCCAACCTGTTCTGCTGAATGCAATCATTCTTGTAACTATTTTCCACACAATCAGAAATCATCATCATTTTCTGTTTCAGTAGGCCCATAACATGCTGTTGATATTTAAGCATATGAAACTGGCAGTTTAAGGCTCTAATTGCCAAGGTAGCAGACGTATAAACCTTCTTTCCCCATCTATCCAGCGCCCTGGATTCTCTATCAGAGGGGGTAGGATTTTTGGCTGTAGAGGCCTTAACACCCTTGGGACCCTGTGAAATAGTCTCAGGGTCAGCAGCAGGATTTTTGAATAGAAATTTGTGGGAGTCGGGAACCCTGTAATATCTGTCTGGCTTACTAGGAGCCGGATGTAGAGAATCAGGAGCCATGCTTGATTCTGAAAACACATCAACAATGTCTAATACAGGAGGCATAGCCAAAGGCCTATGCTGAGGAAGAAGGAAATCCCCAAGCCTCTTTTTTGACTCAGAGAAGTCCTGACTCTCCCAGTGAAAATGTTCCCTTAAAGTATGCAAAGTTTCTCCAAAAGAGTAATCTTCAGGAGGGGATGCAGATGGGATGGATTCCTCTGCTTCAGAATCCTCATAGGGTGGAATGGAAAATTCTTGATCAGAACAGGAATCAGAAGAAATGGAAACCTGATCTGAAGATTCATAATCAGTGCCTTGCCTGGGGGGGACCCCTGATCAAGGTAATTTAGTTCTCAGCCATTTTGATAATCTGTTTTTTAGGCATAGGGGGCCTGAGCACGTGGCTCATGCGTCATTTTTTTAGACATAGAAGATGCTTTTGACCTTGTTTTTGAGGCTGGCATCGGTTTTATATAAAAATGCTGAGGCCTGGAAAACACCCTCAGAAGCTGGTGCCTGCTCAGCGGCTCCAGACTCATCCAAGGGAGAAACATCTGCGGGTTCAATACTCGTGAATCTCGCGGCATACCGGACTCTGAATGGGTCTCGGTAGAGGCCTGCGACTCAAAAGTAGCGGGTATCAGGGACTGCGAAAGCGCCTCACTGAGTACCGGCGAACCAGCGACTGGCATAGGAGAAGCTACGTCGATTTTGGACCTCAACGGTCTGTCTTTTTCTTTGCGCTTTTTTGTGACCTCCAGTAGTCAGATTGTTAACTGACGACATTTCAGTATAATTCAATCTTGAACCTAAATATTTAGAAGCAAAACTATACCGATGCTTAATAGTGCGTTGGTTAAATCTAGCACAAAACCGACAGCAAGGCACGTTATGATCTGGGCCTAGGCAAGGAATACAGTATAAATGAAAATCATTATGAGGTATTTGCTTCCCACAAGTAATGCAATCATTAACTTTTACTGACATCGGTAAGGAGCAAGAAAAAGTTTCCCCAACGGGGTACTTAGCTTTAGTTTGAAGACTTCGGTTCTGAAACTCGAATGCGAAAATTTCAAGAGTCGGCCGACCGGCACTTGCGAACTGCTTCTGCTTCGGGCACCGCGCGGCAAGAAAGACTGAATAAAATGGCGTTGGCTGCATGTTTTATACCCCTGATGACCTGACATCATGGAAGAGGAGACAGCATCCGATGCAGGACTCAAGACTTTGTTATTCCAGCCAAACCTGCCAGCAGATTACTCAAATGTAATGACTGCAACAGTGAAACACGAAGAACATCCCTGTAGTATCCGTTTGGCTTACTAGGGGCCGGAGACCGGCAATCAGGGGTCATAGTGTATTCTGAAAACACATCAACAATGTCAAGTACAGGAGGTATAGCCAAAGGCCTATGCTGAGGAAGAAGGAGGAAATCCCCAAGCCCTCTTTTTAGATTCAGAAAAATCCTGATTTTCCCAGTGGAAATGCACCTTTAAGTTATGTAAAGTTTCCCCAAAAGAAAAATCCTCAGTGGGGAGAAGCAGAAGGAATGGAATCCTCTGCATCAGAGTCCTCATAAGTAGGTATGGACAAATCACGTTCATTAGAAAAGTCAGAAGAAACAGAGTCCTGTTCAGAAGAGTCATAGTCAAGTTCAGCCCTAGGCCTCTTGAGGGGGGGGGGGGTTGACTACCCCTGATAAGAGTAATTAAATCTTCAGCCATTTTGGTCATTTGTTTTTTAGGCATAGGGGCCTGAACATGTGGCCTGGGCATCGTTTTTTTAGACATAGATCGAGATTTTGGCCTTAATATTGAAGGTGGAGTCGGTTTAACATACAAACTGTAGGCCTGAAGAAGTCTGTGCCAGCACAGCGGCTCCGGACCCACCCAAGGTAGTGAAATCCACAGGTTCCATAGGTGAATCTTCTCATGGCATACCAGACTCCAAATGGGTCTCAGCAGAGGCCTGAGAATCAGAAGTAGCGGGTATCAGGGGCTGCAAAAGCGCCTCCACTGAGTACCGGCGAGCTGGCGACTGGCTTAGGAGAAGCATCGGCAGTTTTGGACCTCAACAGCCTGTCTTTTTCTTTGCGTTTTTTCAGTATTCCGGTAGTCGGATGGCTAACCGACACCATTTCTGGATAAATAAACAGAGAAAGTACAATTTTGTACCTACCATAAATGTAGATGTTAGAGTGCTAATACAGCTGCAGTCATAACAGATGGGTTCTCCTGCCGTCAGGCGGGTCCTTGGTCGGCCGAATTCCAAAGTCTAGGTCCGGCGTCGGTTGTCGTCGCTTCCTCCCTGACGTCATTGCGACAGGGGTATAAAGGAACCAGCCGACACCATTTTCTTCAGTTTTTCTTGCCCCAGATGTCAGGTGCCCCCAGAAGGAAGGCAATACATAAATTTGTGTAATAATGCAGTGCAATATAATCAAAATAACAGTAGTTGCAAGCAAATACATCATAAATGAATACCCCAATCAGGTTGTATGAGGATGTGTTAGCCTATAGGCCTGTCCCAAGAGGGGAAGGAGGGAGGGAAACCTGGACTGCAGCTGTATTAGCACTCGAACATCTACATTTATGGTAGGTACAAAACTGTACTATGTTCATCGTGCATACAGCTGCAGTCATAACAGATGGGTAGAATCCCAAAGCTAAGAAAGGGGTGGTAGGCACTAGGTGGAACTAGGAGGAGCCAAAATGCCCTGCAAGACTGCAGTGGCAAAGCCTGCTCTAGATTTGGAGTATAATGGTAGGTTGTAGTGCTTGGAGAAGGTATGCACAGAACTCCAAGTGGCTGCTTCCAAAATATCCTTGGTAGGAACTCCTCTGAGGAAGGCTGCAGAGGTGGCTGTGGCCCTGGTGGAATGAGGTCTAATGCCTGTAGGTACAGTTTTGCCATGAAAGGAATAGCAAAAGCGTATCCATTGGGCTATCCATTTTGAGATTGTCTGTTTGGAAATTGGCTTTCCTTGAGCTCCCACCGCATAGGCCACAAACAGCTGATCTGATTTTCTGAAAGGCTTTGTTCTGTCCAAATAATAAGTCTGTGGATGTCCAAGGAATGTAGTAATCTCTCCCCTTTGTTTTGAGGATTAGGATAAAAAGTAGGTAAATGTATGGCCTGATTTAAAGCTACCCTGGATACCACTTTAGGCATAAAGGACGGGTTGGTTCGTAAGGAAACTGTCCTGATGGAAGATGATAAAAGGCTGGACAGCCATGAGAGCCTGTAGTTCTGAAACTCTGCGAGCTGAGGTGATAGCCAGAAGGAAAGCTGTTTTCCAGGACAAATATTGCAAATCTGATGAGGCAGCTGGCTCAAAGGGAGGTAAGGTCAGTTTTTCCTGAATGAAATTAAGATCCCAAGCAGGTATTGGTTGTTTCCTTGGAGGTCTTAGATTCTTAGCCCCTCTGAGGAACTGTCTTAAGAGAGGGTGAGAGAATAAAGGTGGATCAGTGTTGTATTCTGCAGAAATGGCTGAGGCATGGATTTTGATGGAGGAGAAAGTCCACTGCTTAGCAGTTCAGCCAAATATTGTAGTATTTGAGGTAAATTCAGTTTTCCAGGATCCTGGCCCTTTTTCTCATTCCAGACACAAAAACGTTTCCATTTTGTGGAGTAAGCTTTTCTAGTTGATGGCCTTCTGGCCTCCAAAATGACATCCTGCACCTCCTTGGAGAGTAGGGCCTGTTGTGATGCTAAGGAATCTTCCATGCGGCTAGATTGAGTGTTTTTAGCTGGCTGTGAAGAGTTTTGAAGCTGTGCTGAGTCAGAAGAAGAGGCATTAGAGGCAGGGTCCATGGTGGGGAATGCATCAGGCTCCTCAGGAGTGGGTACCAGTGTTGCCTTGGCCAGTCCGGAGCAATGAGAATCATCTTTGGTCTGTCTGCTCTGGTTTTCAATAGAACTTTGGGCAGCAGAGGAAGAGGTGGGAAGGCATAAAATGTCATTGATGTCCAACTGAAAGAGAGAGCGTCCACTCTCCAGGTCTTTGGATGGAAGATCCTTGAGCAGAATTTTGTCAATTGATGATTTTTGTGAGAGGCAAAGAGATCTATGTCTGGCCTTCCCCATTCTTGGATTATTTCTGTAAAAACTTTTGGATGCAATTTCCATTTGTGTGGATCTGTCATAGTCCTGCTTAGGTTGTCGGCCAGCGTGTTTTCCTTGTCTGGCAAGTACTGTGCTTGTAGTTCCATTTGTAAGTCCATGGCCATGTTCCAAAGTGACATGGCCAGTCTGCATAGGGGGTAAGAATGGGTTCCTCCCTGTTTGTTTATGTACCACATAACTGTGGTGCTGTCCGTTCTTATCAATAGTTGACCTGGTTGTAGAAGGTCCTTGAAAGCTATAACAGCATTTATTACTGCTAGCATTTCTCTTTGATTGATGTGAAGGTGCTTTTCTTTTTGGGACCATTTGCCCTGAATGCACCGATCTGTCATGCGCGCCCCCCAGGCGTAGTCCGAGGCGTCTGTTGTGATGACTTGATTTGCTTGAGGCTTGCTGAATGGAAGACCTGTGTTTGTTTGACATGCTTGAGCCCACCACAGAAATTCCTTTTGCAGACATGGAATTAGTGGTATTATTGTTTTCCAACTGTGGCTGTGTTGAGACCATATGTTTTTCAGGTACCATTGTAGTTTCCTCATATGCAGCTTTGCACATGGGATTAGTAAGATGCAAGATGCCATGAATCCCAGAGCCTGCAGGATTTTCCTTGCAGTCAGCCTGGTGCAATTTGCTAGTGTTCTGAAGTATTGAATTAGTTGCCCCTGCTTCTCTGGCGTGAGGTAGGCCATCTGGGTGTTTGTGTCCAAATTGGCACCCAGGAAAATTATCTTCCGAGAGGGTATTAGCCTTGATTTCTTTTTGTTGACTGTGTATCCCAGAGAGTTCAACAACATTATTACATAAGCCAGATGTTTCAGAAGAATGTGCTTGCTGTCTGCTTGAATCAGGCAGTCATCCAAATAGGGGTATATTTGTATCCCTTGAAGTCTGCAGTAGGCAATTACTAATGCCAGGCATTTCATGAATACTCTGGGCGCAGTAGATAAGCCAAAGGGCAATGCAGAGAATTGATAATGGGTTGAACCTGCAAGAAATCTGAGGTACCTTCTGCAATTTTGTCTGATTGGGACATGCAGGTATGCCTCCTTGAGGTCCAATGTTACCAGCCAAGACTCCTTGCCCAGCATGGGAAGAAGTTGCTGTAGAGTGAGCATCTTGAATTTTGGTACGAGTAGAAATGTGTTTAGGATGGATAGGTCCAAAATAGGTCTTCAATCTTTTCCCTTCCTTGGCACCAGGAATAGCCTGGAATAAAAACCTTGACCTTGTTCGTGCGTAGGTACCTCTTTAATAGCTTTCATGTTTATGAGATCTGTAATTTGCCTTTGTGCCTCTGCCCTTTGATTGTGTGGCAGGTTTGGCATGCTTCTCATTTTTGGAAGGGTGTGAAAATGGAATCTGTAGCCTCTGTTTATAATGTCCAGGATCCATTTGTCCTTTGTGACAATATGCCAATTTTTTGAAAATAATGCCAGCTTTCCTCCTAAGCGGGCTGCCATTTGAGACTTGGTTGGCATGCAAAGGGGCAAGTCACTGGGTTTGCTTTCTGAAAGATTGCGAGTTATCCTCACCACCTCTTTGTGTAGGAGCTTGCCATTGTCTGCCTCTAAACGATCCTTGGGATTGTCCTCTGCCCCTCGGCCTGTATCTGCCTCTTTGGGGTCTGTCCGTGGCAGGAAAGGACCAGTTTTTGGAAGGCCAATTTCTACTAAAACGTGGGGGTTGTACCTGTAGAAATTCTTTCACAGTTTGCATTGATTTAGCCTTTTCCTCCATTTTCCTTAACACCTCCTCAGCATTAGCACCAAATAGTACATCCTTTTGAAGAGGGGCATCTAGTAATTTTGCTTTGACATGATCAGGCAAGGCTTGTTCCTTGAGCCAGGCATGCCTACGTATGACTGATCCTGTAACAGCAGCTCTACATGAGGCCTCTAGAGCATCAAAACCACATTGTAAGGTATGCTTACCCACTTGTTCTGCACTATGCATCAAATCCTGCAACTCCTTCAAGTCTGGTTGTTCAGGTTGTGACATTTTACTTTTCAATTGTGATAACAAAACTGTTGGTATTTTAGCATATGAAACTGACAGTTTAAGGCCCTCATGGATAAGGTAGCGAGGTATATACCTTTTTTCCCCACCTTTCTAAGGATCTGGAGTCTCTCTCGGAAGGTAGTGGATTTTTAGCAATGGAGGCCTTAACTCCCTTGGGGCCCTGTGAAATGGTTTCTGGGTCAGCAGCATGGCTTTTGTATAGAAATTGGTGTGAGTCAGGAACCCTGTAGTACCTGTCAGGCTTAACTGGGGCTGGAGGTAGAGAGTCCGGGTTAAGGCAAGCCTCCGAGTAAACATCATCTAGGATGTCCAAGACAGGAGGTATAGCCAGAGGCCTGTGCTGAGGTAGCAAGAGGAATTCCCTGAGCCTTTTCTTGGAATCTGAATAATCTTGGCCTTCCCAGTGGAAGTGTTCCCTTAAGGTATGCAAAGTTTCCCCAGATGAGTAATCCTCTGGGGGGGGGACAGAAGGGATGGACTCCTCCGCATCAGAATCTTCAAAAGGGGAGTAAGAATGTTCCTGATCATCAGAATGCTCTGAAATAATGGAGCCCTGATCAGAGGAGGGGGAATCTTCCTCCACTCTGGGCCTTTTGTGCGGTGGGGGCTGAGAACCTCTGATAAGAGTAATTAAATCCTCAGCCATTTTAAGCATCTGTTTCTTAGGCATGGGGCCTGGAGATGGGCCCTGTGAAGCTGGTCTCTTAGAGTGCATGGTTGCTTTAGACTTTGTGAAAGCCTTGATGGAGAAAGAGGAGGAAGGTCTGAAGACACCTTGAGTGGAGGTGGACCTGTCCACATTCTGAGTTTCAACGCCAAAAGTGGCTTCGGTATCTATAGTCGGGGTGTGGGCCGAGGAGCCTGTGACCTCGGGCACAGGAGACACCGTCAAAGAAGTGTCGTCGGTAGTCAGGGGCTGCGTAGGCACCTCGCTGAGAACCGGACCACGTGTAGTCGGCTTTGGCGTGGTGTCGGTAGAGGCCGCGGACCTCGTGTGTCGGTCCTTGTCTTTGCGTTTTTAGACAAAACCGGAGTCGGAGTATCCGACGACATAGTATAGTTAAATGTTTTTCCAAAATAATGCTGGGCGAACTCCGCCAGACGCTTAATAGTGCGTTTGTTGAATGTAGCACAAAAGCGACAGACCGAGACGTCGTGGTCTGGGCCTAAACAAGGTATACAGAGGGAATGGAAATCCTTATTCGGTATTTGCTTCCCACAAGAAATACAATTATTAACTTTGTCTGACATCGGTCTGAGGCAAGAAAAGTTTCCCCAACGGGGTACTTAGCTTTTAAGACGACTTCTGTTTCCAAATTTTCGTAATCTCAGGAGCTGGCCGACCGGCACTTGCGAACTGCTTCTGCTTCGGGCACCGCGCGGCAAGAAAGACTGAAGAAAATGGCGTCGGCTGGTTCCTTTATACCCCTGTCGCAGTGACGTCAGGGAGGAAGCGACGGCAACCGACGCCGGACCTAGACTTTGGAATTCGGCCGACCGAGGACCCGCCTGACGGCAGGAGAACCCATCTGTTATGACTGCAGCTGTATGCACGATGAACATCTGAAATATTTAGAAGCAAAAATGTACCGAAGACGGATGGTGCGCTGATTAAATAAAGCACAAAACCGACAGCAAGGCACGTTGTGATCAGGGCCTAGGCAAGGAATACAGTACAAATGGAAATCCTTATGAGGTATTTGCTTCCCACAAGTAAAACAACTTTTACTGACATCGGTAAGGAGCAAGAAAAAGTTTCCCCAACGGGGTACTTGGCTTTTAGTTGAAGACTTTGGTTCTGAAACTCGAGAATGAAAATTTCAGGAGTTGGCCGAGTGGCACTTGCGAACTGCTTCTGCTTCGTGCAGCAAGTAAGACTGATGTAATGGCATCGGCTGCATGTTTTATACCCCTGACGACCTGACATCATGGAAGAAGGGACAGCAACCGACACAGGTCCCAAGACTTTGTTAATCAGGCCGACTGAGGGCAACCTGCTAGCAGATTACCCAAATGTAATGACTGCAACAGTGAAACACGAAGAACATCTGAAAATATGTGAGGAACAAAAAGAGAAGCACAAGAACTTCCTGTATTTGGGCCTGATGGGGATATGTAGGTAAACATCTTTGATATCCAAAGCGGTCAGAAATGCCTGAGGCATTATCTGTGGGAAAAGAGATTGAAGGCTAAAGCACATACGGAAAGTGAGCACTAGAAGAAAGAGATTGAGGTGCAAGAGGTCCAGTTTCGGTCTCCACGGGCCCTCCTTTCTTGGGACTACAAAAAGTCTGGAGTAAAAGTCCCTTCCCTTTTCTGAGCCTGGAACTGACTGAATAGTTCATTGAGAGAGAAGGCTGTCCAAGATGGGTTGTAATAGGGGCAGTTGGTCCTTTGGTGGCTGAGGGATGCCCCTGAAATAATCTTTTACTATGACAGACAAAACCCACTTGTCTGAGATGATGTTTCCCAGAAAAGGGAGACAGCGAGAGTCTCTGGGAAAGGCGAATATGGCCTGGAGGGGGAGGGAGAGTGGGCAGGTAGTCACAGACTACCAGTCTTATCCTGAAAGGGCAGTTTCTGGGTTGGTGTCTGGGCAACCATAGGAGGATTTTGCTGCTTTCTGGAACTCTTTTTGCTCCTAGCCGGAGGAGGAGCAGAGTTCTTTTCTAAAAAAAATTGAGTCTTGGTAGGGTAATTCCTGTGAAATTTAGTTACAGGTGATGCAATCAAATGTTTAAGGTCCTGAAGTTCTTTTCCCTTTTGTTGCAGGGTTTTGAAAAGTTCAGCCACTTGGGTGCCAAAGCAAGGCTGAATTGCCCACTGGGGCATCTACAAGTCTAGCCCTGTTATCCATCAGGAAGGGGTTGCAATTTCAACCAAGAATGCATGCATCCCAGAGACTACCTCGTCTATGGAACAGGCCTCCCCATCCATGTAAAGCAGAGTTCCTCCCTAACCCAATTCAAGTACAATTTGGAAAACTGGATGGGAAAAGGGAAATTCATCCCTGGTTTGGCACCTATGTCTCTAATGGACATAGGTAACCTGTAAATGGGTTAATTTCTCAGGCCCATACTTACACTTATCAAGAGTACCAGAACTTGTCAGAAATTTGGGATGCACGGCTAGGCTTAAAAAGGCCCTTGTGGTCATTCGCCTAGTAAACACCTAAGAACTTGTAAGAGTTCCTCCTGAGCACTGAGGCTGAAGCTGCAGATCTGTTCAAAGCCTCTGCAGCATCATAACTGCATTTTACTGAACATATTATCACTTGAGAGGACAAGGAAATCGCAAAAGAAATTTGGGATTTTGTGGCGAATCAGGGAGACCATCCAAAAGTTTAGATGCCTGAGACAGAAGGGCCAGGGAGTACTTGGACATGTGTGTCTGGTAGTTAGTGGCCCTAAAGGCCAGAGTTGCTGAAGTATACACCTTCTAGCCAATTCTTTTGCTGTCCTTATCAGAAGGGAGGACAGAGGTGGAAGGTAGCGGACTGGAGGGTTTGTCTGCAGAGACAGAAATAGCACCAGGATCTGCAGCAGGTCACTTAAGAAATTTTGCCCCTTCAGGGACCTTATAAAACCGGTTAGGTCTTCTAGCAGCAGGGGGTTGGGATTCAGGATTTTTGGAAGCTGCAGAAAAGGATTCTAAAAAGTCTGGCTGGACTGGTGAAATTGCTGAAGGTGCAGCAGTGTCCATTTGTAGGAGTTCATAATCTCTCTTTTGGACTTCAGTCACTTCTGTGGAGCCCCACTTAAAGAATTCTCTCATTTAAAGACTTTCTCCAAAGGTCTGTCCTCAACAGGGAATCTCCCTCAGCAAAGTCCTCCTCAGGGGATGCATAACCAAGGGGAGAAGGCATCTGAGAAGCTTACAACAAAGAATCCTCAGAAGAGGAATCTGAAAACTCATCGGCCTCCAAGGTGGGAAGTTCCATGCTCTGGAGACTATGGCTAATAACAGGAAGAACAGCCATGGGAGAAGCAAACGAGGAAGCCCAGGGCCATAAAGGCATTAAATAAGCCTTGAGAGAAGGCTTGCCAGTCAGGCAAGCTCTCAGTAGTTGGAGAGACCGGTTTAGTTTTTTTGTTTTGAATTCAAGGAAAAACCAGGCCTAGAGGTTCATAGGTTCATAGGTTCATACTAGGCTATCTGCCCGAGGGCATTTACAAGCCTAGCCCATCATTTTGTGGCTTACGCCACCCCTTTAGTATGGGGAACTATACCCATTATTTTGCTGTGCCTCTGTCGAGCAGTGACACTGAGGTAATCCCTGGGGTATATCTGCGATCTCCCATCCATTGGTCAAGATTTCTCTTGAACAAGGCCAGCGAGGTGCTCTGCCTCACATGTACCGGGATTTTGTTCCACAGCATAGGGAGTCTTTGGGTGATGAATCTATCCCTCCAGCACGTCCTATTAATAGCCGTGTCGAGGTTTAAGTCTCCCGCCCTTGTGGCTCTGATGGATCTAGATTTTTTGAGGTGAAGCATATTCATCAAATCTGGGTTTGACATGGCCTTGTATGTTAGGCAAAGGTCACCTCTGAGCAAGCGTGTTTACTGAATAGAGCTGGAGTTCTTTCAGTTGGGCAGCATAGGACAGATATTTGAGACCCTTTATCCTTTTGGTGAGGAACTTTTGTGGCCTCTCCAGCTGCTGCAAGTGTCGGGTCAGATACATCCCGAATGGGGCATTGTACTCAATCATTGGTCTGATGAGTGATGAGTAAAGGGAGACTATGACCTCCCTTGATCTAGATGAGAATCCCTTCATGATAAGGTGGGCAATGTAGAAGGTCTTCCTAACTACTTTAGCTACATGGGTGTCGAATGACAGACTACTATCAACCTGGGTCCCCAGGTCCCTGATAACTTCTTCTGTACTCAGTGGATTGCCACCTATTTGGTAGCTAGGGGTAACCTTGTTTTTCCCAAAGGGTATGACTATGCATTTTTTGGCATTTAACTTCAGGCCGTGGCTCTGGCACCAGTTATCCGTTTCTGTGAGACCCTTCTGAAGGATATCTGTGTCAGATGTGTTTTCTACTATGGCGCCCAGTTTGCAGTCATCTGCAAACTTTGTCAGCCATAACCCTCCTGTGTTTGCTTGTACTGAAAAGTAGATGCCAAACAAGAGTGGGCCCAGGACTGAGCCCTGTGGGACACCACTTGTGACAGGCTTTGAGTCTGACATGGCGCCAGCAACTCTGACCCTGTGGGTTCTGTCACTCAGCCAGTTTGCAACCCATCTTGTGATGTATGGGTTAACATTTAAGCTGATGAGTTTTTCAATGATACCCGAGTGGGGTATTGTATCGAAGGCCTTAGCCAGATCGAGGTAGGCTGTATGGACTGCCTTTCCCTCGTCAATGGCTTTAGTGACTGTTTCGAAGAAGTCAACCAAGTTTAAAAGGCATGATCTGCCTTTGACAAAGCCAAACTGGGTTGGATCCAAAGTCTGCAAATTCCCTATGTCTTTATTTATGAGGTCCATAGAGGGCGTAGGGCCTAGTCTCAATAGCTACAGAAGTAGAGGAAGGACCAGTCTGGACGTCCGCAGTGAGCACAGATTCCCCCTCATCTGCATCCACGACCCTTCCATCCCAAAAGCCAGACATTTAAGTCTTTGGTTTTCCAGGTATATGTTAACAGCATGCAGATGGCTGCAAAGGGTCTTTGGGACGAAGGCTTGACAAATGACACAGGCCTTATGGTCGTAGTTGGGCCCTAGGCAAAATAGAAACAGGTTGATAGCCCCCTTATGAGGGATCAGACGTCCACACCTACACTTTCCTTTTTTGGATGACATGAATCTGGACAGGCATACTGGGACAAAGAAAATAATAAGAAAAAAGGCCCTAACATGGTACTTAACTTTAATTGCAGGATCCGACAGGATGAGCTGATGTTCGACTGGCAACAGACGCTCTGGGGAAATAAGTGCAGATGCCACTTTTATGGCCCACATTCCCTACGGCCAACATCAACCATGCCACGTACACTGCAGTGACTAAAGCTTTTATACACTGGGCCAGGTGTTTGGGTCGCTAGGCAGAGGATAACCCAAAGGTTAAGAATACTGCAACATGAGAACAGAAGGACATCTTCTGTTGACGGCCCTTGGTTAGCTGGAGGGGGGGTAACAAGCAAGATTTTTGGTTGGTCTTGTTGAATCTTGAACAGGATCCTTGGTATTAATGAAAGGGGAAGTAATACATACAGAAACATCCCCTTCCAAGAGGAAGAGAGGGTGTCTACCTTCCAAACCAAAGAACTTGGGACTGGCACAAAATTTTGGAAGCTGTTCAAGAGGGAGGCAAATAAGTCTACTTGAGGAATAACCCATTGGCAGAATATGTCCAGGAACACATCCCTATGAAGCATCTATTTGTGGGATCGAGTCAGGGACCTGCTTAAGGAGTCTGCCACCAGATCCCAGGTGGAGGGAATGCACACTGCCCGAATAGTCATGTGGTACAGGGCCAGAGATTCCCATACCAGAAGAGCCAACCTACAAAAGAGATAGGACTTGGTCCCCCCACCATCTGTTTGCTCATATATCAGAGGACTGTCATGTTAACTGTGAAGAGTTGTAGAGGGGCTGGACAAAAAAGAGATTGAAATGCTTGCACAGCTAGTAGCAATGGTTGCATTTGCCTGATGCTGATGTGTTCTGTTTTTTGAGAGGGAGACCAAATTCCCTGAACTGTGAATTTGCCCAAGGCCGTGCCCCAGCCCACATCTGATGCATCTGTGTAGAGTTCTAGGACTGGGAGGAGAGGATGCAGGGGTAGACATGAATTTGAGTCTGTTGGATCCACCACAGCAGTTTAGACAAGGAATGATGGGGACTTTGCACTCTAGTGGGTGAGAATGTTAGGTCCACACTGATATGAGGAACTAGGGGAATTTCCTCATGTGGAGTTTTGCCAATGGTACCATGGGAATGGTTGAAGCCGTGAATCCCAGCATCCTCAGGAACTCCCTTGGCCGTGATGCGAGTCAAAAGGAGGAGTGAGTGGAAGAAGGACCCAAGGTCCTGCACCTTCTGAGATGGAAGTGAGCTCTTACAATATCTGTCTGGATTCAACAACCCAGTGGATCTGTGAAGGGTGAGGACTGACTTCCTGTAGTTAATGATGAATCCCAGTTTTCTGGGGAAGGAAATGGTGGTCTCCAGCTTTTGGAGAAGTGTGTGAGAAGTTGGGGCCTGTAAGAGCAGGCCATCCAGGTATGGAAAAATCTGGATGTCCAAAAGTCTGCAGTGCACATTCACTGGAGCCAGGTATTTTGTGAATACCCTTGGTGCTGTAGAAAGACCAAAAGGCAAGCAGAGAACTGAAAATGCCAGGAACCTACAGAAAAACATAAGAATTTCCTGAACATGGAGTGAATAGGGATGTGAAGGTAAGTATCTGTTACATCTAAAGATGTTGTGTATCCTTGTGAAAGGATAAGGGGGAATAGAGTTTGGAGTGTCAACATTCTGAAGGTGAGAACCTTTAAGAAGGTATTGAGATGGGAAAAATCCAGGCTTGGTTTCCAGGGGCAATCCTTTCTGGGTACTAAGAACATTCTTGAATAGAAGCCTTTCCCTCTTGAAGTTTGAGGAACCTTTTGAATGCAGCCCTGTTGCCAAAGCTCCCAAAGGTGGTTTGGGAAGATGGGCAACTACTCTCAGAAGGGTTAAGGGCTGACCATGAAGGTGGGGTAGAGTGCAAAACCATGAAGTATCCTTTTTTGATTATGGAAATAATCCAGGTATCTTGGGTGATGCACTCCCAGACCCTATGAGCATTTGACAGGCAAAGGGAAAGAGGAGAAATGAAGACATCTGCAGGGTAGTCATAGACTCCCTGCATTGTCAGGAAAGGTCTGCCTTTGTTGTGAGGATAACGGAGAACTCCTAGGCTTCTGCTGTCTCTGGTCTCCTCCGGAAAACTTACTTGAGGGGTTTCGAGTGTGGCTACTGAAGAAGACCGGCTTTGAAAGAAAATTCCTATGAAACATAAGCACGGGAGAAAGCAGAATGTGTTGCAATTCCTTTAGTTCCTTTTTTTTCTGTAGGGACTAAAACAAGAGAGGCTGCTGCCTTACCAAATAAGGCTGAATTTTCTAGTGGTGCATCTATTAATTTGGATTTGAAGTCATCTTGGAGGGGCTACAACTTGAACCAGGAAAATCTTCCAAGAACTGAACCACTGGCAGCTGCCCTGGCACAAGCCTCTGCAGCATCATAGCTGCATTTAATGGAATGTTTTGCCACATGGGAGGAAGCTCCCAGGATGAGAAACAAGGCTTTTTCTTCTGAATCTGGAAGATATGTAATGGCACTAGATGCCCGAGACAAAAGCTCTAAGGAGTACTTTGTCGTATGTGTCTGATAATTAATGGCCCTGAAAGCCAAGGTGGCTGACGCGTAGGCCTTTTTACAGAGTCTCTCAAGAGTTCTACTCTCTGTCTGAAGGGACCATCCTAGAGGGTTTATCAGTAGCTACAGAAATGACTGCTGGCCCTGTAGCTGGGTACCTAAAGAGGAATTTACAATCCTCAGGGACCTTGTAGAAGTGGTCTGGCTTCTTGGGGGCCGAGGCCAGGGAGTCTGGGGTTGTTGAAGCATTGTGAAAGGCATCCAGAAGTGCAGAATGAACAGGTGGAACTGCAGAGGGGCAAGGGACATCAACTTGTAGAAGTTAATAGTATATTTTCTGCACATCAGAAATTTGGAAAGTATCCTATTTAAAAAAAACTGTTCTCCCATTATCAGTAGAGTTTCACCAAAATAAATCTTTTACATAGAGGAGTCAGCAGTGACCAACTCCTCTTCAAGGGATATAAATCCCTGGGAAGAAGGGATTTGTGTTTAACAATTCAAAGATTCCTATTCATCTGAGAAAAATTCATAACACAAGTCATGTTCCCTAATCCTTTTTTGGGAAGGTTGCGAAGTAGTGGTAGGAGCAGGCTGAGAGGAAGGTGGCTTGAGTGCCATGAATACCTGATGCAAGCTTTGAGAAAAGGTCTGCCAATCTGTTGAGGGTCCCCCTCTGGCGGGAGACAAATGCTTTGTCTTTTTTTTTCCTGTTTTCTTTGCAGGAGAAACAATTTTATGCAATGGAGTACCAGACGAAAGCCTACCTTCAAAGGAATCGGACTATCTCTTTTCTTGCTTGAGTGCGAGGTACCCCAGGGCCCTCCATATGTTCGAGCCTAGGTTCCCCCACGACATCATGATCAGGCGCCAGTTCAACCTCCACAGACATGCTCGCAGCCAAACTCAAGGCAGCCTCAGAACTGGGGTCAGCTTGTGAATCTGTGCCTGAATTCGGAATAACCTCCGGGCTGACAAGCACCTCGGGAGAAATGTATGATGGTAGAGGTGCAGCGGCAGGCGCAGGTAGAGGTTTCTTGGCCTTGTGCTTCACTGGGTCAGCGTTGGGACCCTGAAGTACCCTCTATATGCTTAGCTAACAACTTAAGCCGTTGGTTCTCTAAATAAACAGCGAGAGAGGAAAGTGTGCCTCTAAGGGTCCTTAGAACAAAGGACTAGCAAATGTTACAGTACTTCTGGCTGTGATTACGGCCTAGACAAAAAAGACACTGAGAATGGCTGCCCTTATGTGGAATTTGTTTTCCACACTGGCACTTGCCCTTCTTGGATGACATAACCAAAACAGCAGTAAGAGAAAATATTCCCCAATGGGGCACTTATCTGGCAAAAAGCTGAAGTTGCAAACACTGAAATGATCAGACCGACGGTTGGAATGGCTTTCTGACTGGTGGCAGAGAAGTTCTGGGGATAGTACATGCGTGCGTCCGTTGCTTTTATAGTCTATGTCCAACAGCAGCTTATGTGCAACGTCCCATGTACCCTACAACAGTACAAGACTTTTGTATACTGCCCAACGTCAGGTCCACTTCAGGCAGGAGATCCCTCAGGATAAGAATACTGCAGCAAGTGAATAGAAGGACATCAATGATGACCCAAAGGGAAGCTGTTGTTGGTGGGTCTTGATGCAGAGAAAGCATTCAAAAGAGAAGCTGGGATTTTATGAGTAAGGAAACTCAAGCATATGGACTACCTGACACAATAACAAAGTTAACTAGTAGGACATGCGAGGGAATGCAAGTGGGGGATTAGTCTCTGATAAGTTCTGCCTCAACAGAGGAACCAAACTGGGGGGATCCTCTTTCCAGTTTTTTATTTGCATTATATTGAGAACCACTGACAAAGAAAATAAGGGACTGAGAAATTCAAGGATATAAATGGTATGGTAATCAAGAACAGCTGGGTTTATTTGCAGATATTATTTTGTATCTGATAAAACTAAAACAAAATAAAAAAAGGACATTTTAGTGTTGCAGAACTTTCTCAGAGTTTCACTTTTTTTGAGATACAAAATTAAAAGATAAAACAAAAGCAACAGTGGTAAACTACGTGCCAGCACATAAATTGGTTCAACAAAATCAGTGTTAAGTCATGGATGTGAAGAGGTTGCAGCAAGGTTTCCCCAGTTTTATGAAGATTTTTATTACTGAGGGATCATCTGTTAGTTTCTACTTTAAAGATTCCTAGCGTATATGCATGACAACCCGAAAATGTTTGGTAGACATGGCCCACTCTCACATACTCAAAGGCTTCTAACAGAAGTAGGATCAAGTCCCCCATTCCACCTTCCCACCCCCCATCAAAAGAATGCAGGTCTAAAAAGCTTGGAGAGTCAGCAGGACTACTCATCTCAAGTACACTGATATACAGGAAATGCTGAAATTAAGTCAAGGCAACCTGAACCATCTGCCCACGTGTCAACAGGGATTCACTTTATAAGCTCGAAATCCTGAAATATTGAATTTCAGAATATCAAGCCCATACAGTGGAAAGGCAAAAACATTGAACACCCAGAAGAGCGAAATTTACACACTCACACTTTCCTCCCCACAAACAAACCGCCCCCCACACCCTCCTCCTTAAATATACTAACTCCAAGGTCGCACTACATACACAAAAGTACAATTGTGTACACTTACCATAAATGTAGATATTCGAGTGTATTCACTGTTGCAGTCATCACATTTGGGTTATCTGCCTGCAGGTAGCCCTCAGCCAGCCTGAATACCAGAGTCTTCGAATTTCTGCGTCGGATGCTGTCGCTTCTTCCATGATGTCAGGTAGTCAGGGGTATAAAACATGCAGCCAGCGCCATCACATCAGTTTTTCTTGCCCCAGACGTCAGGTGCCACCACAATAGAAAGCAATTATATGGTATGGTATACCCCCATCAAAAAGCAAATACACAAGAAAAAATAAATATAACAAGAAGGAAAGATAGAGCCAAGAGAAGTCAGAGGGCTGGAGAGAGGGTAACCAGGATTGCAAAAGTGAATACACTCTAACATCTACATTTATGGTAAGTGTACACAACTGTACTATGTTCTTCATGTTTCACTGTTGCAGTCATCACAGTTGCGTTGATTCCTAAAGCTAAAGAAGGAAGGAGGAAGTTATAGAACATTAGGGCCAGCTATTAAGCCCTGCAAGACTGCAGTGGCAAACCCAGCTCTGGATTTAGAAAAGATAGGCATGTGGTAATGTTTGGTGAAGGCATGTACAGTGCTCCAGGTAGCAGCTTCTAGGATGGCCCTAGTAGGGACTCCTCTGAGAAATGCTGCAGAGGTAGACGCAGTCCTGGTGGAATGTGATCTTATCCCCTGTGGGGTAGGTTTTCCATGGTGCTTGTAGCAGAAATGAATGCAATAGGCTATCCATAGGGAAATGGCTTGCTTTGAAATGGCCTTCCCCTCTGCCCCTGTAGCAAAGCCAACTAGCGGCTGTTCAGATCTTCTGAGAGGCTTAGTCCTGTCCAAATAGAATCTAAGTTGTCTGTGCACGTATTCGTTCCCCTTTGTTTTGTGGAATAGAGAAAAAAATAGGCAAATAAATGGACTGACTTAGGGCCACACTAGACACCACCTTGGGCATAAAGGAAGGATTAGTCTTGAGGGAAACCCTATCCGCATGGAAAATAATGAAGGGTTCCACTGCCATGAGGGTCTGTAATTCAGACACTCTTCTTGCTGAAGTGATGGCTAGAAGGAAGGCTGTTTTCCAAGAAAGGAATTTCAACTCTGCTGTTGCAGCTGGCTCAAAAGGGGGAAAAGTGAGCTTTTCCAATACAAAGTTAAGGTCCCAGAGTGGAGTGGGAGCTCTCCTGGGGGGGGGGGGGGTCTTAAAATTTTGGCCCCTCTAAGGAACTGTTTTAGCAATGGGTGAGAAAAGAGGGGTGGCTCAGTATTATAATGTGCTGAAAGGCAGAGGCATGGATTATAATTGACAAGAAGGATAGGCCCTTGTGGAGCATTGCTGTTAAGTACTCTAGAATATGAGGTAAGCTAGGCACCGTTGTGCCCCATCCAGAGCCTAGCTCCAGGAACAGTATCTTTTCCACTTTTCAGCACAGGATTTTCTAGTACTAGGCCTCCTTGCCTCCAGAATGACATCCAGCACCTGCTTACTGAGTGATGCTAGAGGAGAGTTCAAGGAATGAGCCAAGCTGCAAGGTTCAAGGTTTGAAGCTGAGGGTGCAGAATCTGGCCCACCTGCTGGGGCAGCAGAGAAGGGGTCTGAGGCAGGTGCCATGGTTGTAGCAGTGTCATACTTCGCAAGAGGGGGTACCTGTGCTGGTGTGGCCAGTCTGGTGCAATCAGTATTGTCCTTGGCTTGTCCTGTTTGATCTTTAGTAGAACCTTCGAGGAGAGACAGATGGGGAAAGGCATAAACAAGAGAGGCTTTCCCAAGTGAAGGACAGGGCATCCACTTTCCAAGCTTGACTGTGGGGAGTCCTTGTGCAGAGTTTGTTCAATTGGTAGCTCTGAGGGGAGGCGAACAACTCTACCTCTGGAGTCCCCCATTTGTTCCTCAAGAGGTTGAATATTTTGGGTTCTAGTTTCCATTCGTGTGGATCCATGAGATTTCTGTTCAAGTCGTCTGCCAGTGAATTTAGTTTGCCTGGCAAGAATTGTGCTTGTAGGTGTACTTGGTAGCTCAAGGCTGTATTCCACAGAACCATGACTAGTCTGCAGAGAAGGTATGTGTGGGATCCCCTCTGCTTGTTTATGTAACACGTAAGTGTGGTGTTGTCTGTCTTTACCAATAGTTGTCCTAGAAGAATACGGTCTTTGAAGGCTGTCAGAGCATTCTGTACAGCTAACATTTCTTTATGATTGATATGCAGGTGCATCTGTCTCAGGTTCCATTTGCCCTGAATGCACTGCCCTGCCAAGTGAGATTCCCATGCATATTCTGATGCGTCTGTTGTTAGGGTTTGGGCGGCAGGGGGTAGAGTGAAAGGGAGTCCCTTGTTCCTCTGCCCACCAAAGGAACTCTGTCTTCATACAAGGAATGAAAGAAATCATTGGTTTGCAGGTCCTGAGAATGTTGACACCATAGGCTTTTTAGATACCACTGGAGTTTCCTCATATGCAGTCTTGCATATGGAATTAGTAGAATGCAGGAGGCCATGAACCCCAGAGCTTGCAGTATTTTCCTTGCAGATAGCTGGGGTTTTGTGGCCAACAGTTTGAAGTAGGTTGTCAAATAAACTTGTTTCTCCGGAGTGAGGAATGCCATCTGAGAAGTTGTGTTCAAGCTTGCTCCCACAAATACAATCTGTTGGCAGGGTACTAGGTGAGATTTCTTTTCATTGATGGTGTACCCCAGTGATGTTAGAAGTTTCTTTACGAATGCCAGGTGTTGCAACAGCAAGTCCTGGCTTTCTGCCTGAATCAGGCAATCGTCCAAGTATGGGTAAATTTGAATATTTCTCTGCCTGCAAAATGCAATGGCTGGAGCTAGACACTTTGTGAACATCCTGGGTGCAGGAGATAAGCCAAAGGGAAGTGCACAGAACTGAAAAGTGCATGGAGCCCACCCTGAAACGTAGGTATTGTCTGTAGGATTCTCTTATTGGGATGTGCAGGTAAGCTTCCTTTAAGTCTAGGGTTGCCAGCCAAGCATCCTTGGCTAGCATAGGAAGAAGCTGTTGAAGAATTAGCATTTTGAATTTTGGAACCACCAGAAAGGTGTTGAGAACAGAGAGGTCCAGAATAGAATGCCGATTGTCGTCTTTTCTGGGTACCAGAAAAAGTCTTGAATAAAAACCTTGTCCCCTTTGCTCTGCTTTGACAGGTTCAATAGCCCTGATACTGAGAAGAGAGAAAACCTACGGTTGGACCTCCGCCCACTGATTTGGGGGTAGGTCTGGCCAACCATTTGGGGTTGGTAGTGTGTGGAAGTGGAATCTGTATCCTTGGGAAACTATGTTCAAAACCCATTTGTCCTGGGTAATGAGTTCCCAGTTTTTTTGCATACAAGGTGAGCTTTCCTCCTAAGGGAGCAGGTATTTGAGCAGGGCTTGGAAGGGTTAAGGTTAAGTCATTGTGCCATTTTTCCATAGGGGGGTGGCTTACTACTCCCTACTTTGGAAGTAGGAGCCCCCCACTGTTTAGATCTGTGCGTAGCTTGAGACTGTAGACTAGGTGGTCTGCTGTTCCTGGGTTTGGACTGAGAAGGTCTGGAAGGGACTGGAAAGGACCAGCTCTTTGAAGGTCAATGCCTACTGAATCTGAGAGGCTGTACTTATAGGAAATCTTTAACAGTTTGCATAGATTTAGCTTTTTCCTCCTTCCTTTTGAGGACTTCTGCTTTGTTGCCAAAAAGGCAGACTTGGTTTAAGGGAACATCCAGTAATTTAGCTTTAACATGATCTGGCAAGTTTTGTTCCTTAAGCCAGGCATGCCTTTTAAGTACAGACCCAGTGACAGCAGCCCTGCAAGATGCTTCTAAAGCATCAAAACCACATTGCAAAGTATGTTTACCAACTTGTTCTGCAGAATGCATTAAATCTTGCAATGCTTTGTGTCCAGCACAGTCTGGAATCAACATCATTTTCTCTTTAAGCAGTCCCATAACATGCTGCTGATACTTTTAACATATGAAACTGGCAATTTAAAGCACTAATGGCCAAAGTAGCAGAAGTGTATACCTTCTTACCCCATCTGTCTAAGGCTCTAGAATCTCTATCAGAAGGGGTAGAATTTTTGGCAGCAGTAGCCTTAATGTCTTTTGATCCTTGGGAAATGGTCTCTGGATCCGCAGGAGGATTCTTGAAGAGGAACTTGTGAGAGTCAGGTACTCTGTAGTAGCCGTCAGGTTTCTGGAAGCTGGAGGTAAAGTGTCTGGGGTAAGGCTAGATTCCAAGAAAGCATCATCTACAATGTCCAGAACAGGAGGGACAGCTAAAGGCCTGTGCTGAGGCAGGAGTAAGAATTCCCCAAGTCTCTTTTTGGACTCCGAGTAATCCTGGCTTTCCCAGCGGAAATGCTCCCTAAGAGCATGCAAGGTTTCACTGAAAGAAAAATCTTTTTTTTATTTATTTATTTAACATTTGTTGACCGGGAAAGTCCGACTAGGTTCCACAGATCCTGTTTTCAGCGGAGGCCCGGGGAGAAATGCTCCAGAAGCATGTTTTTAGAATCTTCTGGAGGGGAAGCAGAGGGAATGGAATCCTCTGCACCAGAATCCTCATAAGTAGATAAGGGCAAATCCTGGTAATCAGAAAGAGCAGAAAAATCAGATTCCTGATTTGAAGAATCAGAAAGAAAATCAGTTCTAGGTCTCTTAGAGGGAAAGGCTGGCTTCCCCTAATTAAGGTAATAAGGTCTTCTAAGCATTTGTTTTTGAGGCATATGGGCCTAAGCCTGTGGTTTGATCGTCAGTTTTCCAAGCATAGTGTGAGTTTTTGGCCTGAGGAATTCGGAACTTCTGGATGGAAACGATGGCATCGGTTTAATATGAATGTCTGTAGGCCTTAATACACCCTCAGTAGCCGGTGCCTGCACAGCGGCTCCGGACCCATCCAAGGTAGAGACATCTGCAGGTTCCATACTCGAAGAAGCATCTCGCAGCATACCAGACTCCGAATGGGTCTCAGTAGAGGCCTGCGAATCTCAAGTAGCAGGTATCATGGGCTGCAAAAGTGCCTCACTGAGTACCGGTGAACTGGCAACTAGGTTAATGGAAGCGTCGTCGGCAGTTTTGGACCTATGCGGTCTGTCTCTGGCTTTATCCTTACTTTTTTTGGAAGATCGGTAGTTGGATGGCTTAACGAAGCTATTTCGGAGTACGGAGACAGAGTACGAAAGTAAATGGCTGAAAAAATATCCAAACGACGAATAGTTTGGGCATTGAACAAGGCACAAAAGTGACAGCAAGGGACGTCGTGGTCTGGGCCTAAACAGGGGCTGCAGTAAGAATGAAAATCTCTAGGAGGTATTTGCTTTCTACCGGCAAGACAATTGTTACTGACATCGGTTAGAGCAAGAAAAAGGGATCCCCAATGGGGTATTTATCTTTTTTGAAGACTTAGGGACTGAAACTCGAAAACGAAAATTTCAGGAGACGGCCGACTGGCACTTGCTAACTGCTTCTGCTTTGGGCACCACACGGTAAGCAAGACTGATGTAATGGTGTTTGCTGCAAGCTTTATACCCCTTATGACCTGACGTCATGGGAGAAGCGACAGCATCAGACGCAGAAATCTGAAGACTCTGGTATTCAGGCCAGCTGAGGGCTACCTGCAGGCAGATAACCCAAATGTGATGAATGCAACAGTGAAACACGAAGAACATCACACAAAACACCACACAAGCTACATCCCCCTCCCACACACACACAACACAGTAGCAAAAACACTCACACACACTACAGCCCCTACCCCAAACCCTTAAAACAAACACTTACCTGAATCCATGAACACAGCGTAACACCAGAACCGGTAATTCAACATCTCCGAAATGAGAGATTTTGGATTTCGTGCTTCTGGATGTTCGCTGTTTTAGCCTTTCCACTTTATGGGCTCGAGATTCTGAAATTCGATATTTCAGGATTTCAAGCTTATAAAGTGTTTCTGTCAACAGATAAAGTAGGCAAGAACCCAAGCTTCACTCAATATAAATTTCTTGGCAAACATGTCTCAAAAACAAACAGGTTATGATCAGCGACCAGATCATATTCTTGTGATATGGTGAGACTAACAAAAAGCAATCTCATGTGACAACCACTTAGAAAAGTACAGTTGTGTACCTACCATAAATGTAGATGTTCGAATGTATTCACTGTTGCAGTCATTACACTAGGGTTATCCTGCTGGCAGGCTACCTGCAGTCGGCCTGAATTCCAAAGTCCTGGTCCGGCGTCGGTTGCTGTCGCCTCTTGCCTGACGTCAGTGCGCCAGGGGTATACAAGATGCAGCCGACGCCATTTTCTTCAGTTTTTCTTACCCCAGATGTCAGGTGCCCCCAAGAAGGTAGGCAACACATATTGCTTATAAAAATATACACTAAAATAAAAAATACCTTCATCTACAAGCAAATACACCACATAGGTTGTATAGGATAGAGAAGTATAGATAAGTACCAGCAAAGAAAGGGGATGGTGGGTGGGTGGGAAACCTGGACTGCAACAGTGAATACACTCGAACATCTACATTTATGGCAGGTACACAACTGTACTATGTTCATAGTGTTTCACTGTTGCAGTCATTACACTTGGGTTGAATCCCAAAGGTGAGGTAGGGCGGCTGGGTCTAAATTGGATTAAGAGTGGCTATGAGGCCCTGCAGAACTGCAGTGGCAAAGCCTGCTCTGGATTTCGAGTAAAGAGGTAAGTGATAATGCTTGGTAAAAGTGTGCACTGAACTCCAAGTTGCAGCCTCCAAAGTTTCCTTGGTTGGTACTCCTCTGAAAAAGGCTGCTGAAGTGGCTGCTGCTCTGGTAGAATGTGGCCTAATATTCTTAGGCACTGATTTGCCATGCTGTGCATAGCAGAAACAAATGCAGTGTCTTATCCATTTCTAAAAAGTCTGCTTTGAAATAGCCTTTCCTTGTGTTCCTGCAGCATATGCTACAAACAAGTTGCTCAGTTTTTCTGAAAGCTTTTGTTTTGTCTAAGTAGAAGCATAACTGCCTGTGTATGTCCAAAGAGTGCAGAAGTCTCTCCCCTTTATTCTGGGGATTTGGATAAAATGTTGGCAAATGAATGGTTTGGTCAAGAGCCACACTGGATACTACCTTTGGCATAAATGTTGGGTTTGTCCTTAGAGAAACCCTGTCCGGATGAAAAATGATAAAAGGTACCACTGCCATTAATGCCTGTAACTCTGAGACTCTCCTTGCTGAAGTTATTGCTAGGAGCAGAGCAGTTTTCCATGATAAGAATTTTATCTCAGCTGTATTGGCTGGCTCAAAAGGAGGCAGTTTGAGCTTTTCCAAGACAAAGTTGAGGTCTCATGTGAGTACCGGTGCTCTCCTTGGGGGTCTCATGTTTTTTGCTCCTCTGAGGTACGGTCTTAGCAGTGGATGCGAGAAAATAGGAGGTTTCGTATTGTAACTAGCTGAAATGGCAGAGGCGTGGATCTTTATTGAGGAGAAGGATAGCCCTTTGTCCAGCATCTCAGTTAGGTATTGTAAAATCGGAGGAATACTTGGAACAAGTGGTTCAAGTCCTTGGGTCCGGTTCCAAGCACAGAATCTCTTCCATTTTTCTGCATCAGATTTCCTGGTGCTGGGCCTCCTGGCTTTCAAAAGGACATCCATAACAGCTTTAGAGAGAGGTGTGTTCTGAGTGGCTATATTATTTGCCATGCAGCCAGATTTAAGGTTCTGAGTTGGCTGTGCAGGATCTGATTGTTTTGTTGGGTCAGAAGATGAGGAATTTGTGGTAAAGTCCAGGCTGACCCTTGAGACAAGCTCTTTAGGATTGGGTACCAGTGCTGGTGTGGCCAGTCTGGGGCAATCAGAATCATTTTTGGCTTCTCGTCTGACTTTTAGGAGTACCATGGAGAAGAGAAGCAGTGGTGGAAAGGCATAAACTGTTAGGGTTTTCCAGCTGAATGATAGAGCGCATCCACTTTCCATGCTTGTGAGTGATAAGTCCTTGTGCAGAATCTCTGTAGTTGGCAGTTGTGAGGGGAGGCAAATAGATCTATGTTTGGGCATCCCCATTTCCTTGTTATGCTGAAGACTTGTGGATCTAGTTTCCACTCGTGGGGGTCCATGAGGTTTCTGCTTAGTTCGTCTGCCAGAGTATTTTTCTTTCCTGGCAGGAATTGTGCCTGCAGATGTACTTGATAGGTCAGGGCTGTGTTCCACAAAGTCATGGCTTGCCTGCAGAGGGGGTAGGAATGTGTGCCCCCTTGCTTGTTTATGTACCACATAACTGTAGTATTGTCAGTCTCTAGCAATAGTTGCCCTGGATGTAGTAGATCCTTGAAGGCTGTCAGGGCATTCTGTACAGCTAGCATCTCTTTTTGATTGATATGAAGATGCATTTGGTCCGCGGGCCACGTGCCCCGAATACATTTTCCTGCCATGTGTGCCCCCCAGGCATAATCCGATGCATCAGTTGTTAGTGTCTGCCTGGCTGTGGGTAAAGTGAAAGGCTGTCCCTTGTTGTGGTGACAGGCCAGTGCCCACCATCAAAACTCCTGTTGCAGGCAGGGAATGAGAGTAATTATTGTTTCCAGGCTGTGGCAATGTTGAGTCCAAACACTTTTTAGATACCATTGTAGCTTCCTCATATGCAGTCTTGCATATGGAATTAGTAGGATGCAGGATACCATGAAGCCCAAAGCCTGCAGAATTTTTCTTGCAGGTAGCTGGATCTTTGTTGCCATCATTTGAAAGTAATGAGTCAGTTTGTCTTTGCTTGTCTGGCATGAGATAAGCCATCTGGGCAGTTGTATTTAAGCTTGCACCCAGGAATATTATCTCTTGAGAGGGCACTAGTTTTGATTTCTTTTCGTTTACTGTGTACCCTAGGTAAATTAGTAATCTTTTTACAAACGCCAGATGCTTTAGTAGAATGTCCTTGCTCTCTGCTTGAATAAGGCAGTCGTCCAAGTAGGGATAGATTTGAATTCCTTTTTGTCTGCAAAATGCAATTACTGCTGCCAGGCATTTTGTGAAGACCCTGGGTACAGTAGATAAGCCAAAGGGCAGTGCAGAGAATTGGTAATGCATTGAGCCAGCTATGAGTCTGAGGTATCTTCTGCAAGATTGTCTGATTGGGACATATGCCTCTTTGAGGTCCAAAGTAACTAGCCAAGACTTCTTGCCCAGCATGGATAGAAGGTGCTGCAGTGTCAACATTTTGAATTTTGGAACATCGCGGAAGGTATTTAGAATAGACAGGTCTAGTATTGGTCTCCAGGCTTTGTCCTTTCTGGGTACCAAGAAAAGTCTTGAGTAAAATCCTTGCCCCTGCTCTTGCTGTGGTACGTTTTGAATAGCCCTCATGTCCATGAGGGCAGAAGTTTGTTTTTGTGCCTCTGCCCCATTCCTTTCGACCTTGGTAGGGTGTGAACGTGGAACCTGTAACCCTGAGAAACAATATTCAGTACCCATTTGTCCTGGGTGATCATGTGCCAATTTTGTGAGAAAAGTGCTAGTTTCCCCCCAAGGGTGCTGCCAAAAAGTAAGTGCTTGGCATTTGTAGAGGAAAGTCATTGGGACTGTTTCCTATAAGGTTGTGATTTGTCTTCTCCACCTTTGGGGACTGAAGCACCCCATTGTTTAGGTCTGTATGAGCCTTGGGGCCAAGATCTGCCTCTTGGGCATCTGTATCTGCCTCTGTGGCCTGTCTGACACTGGAAAGGACCAATTTTTAGAAGGCCAGTTCCTGCTAAATCTAGGTGGATGAACCTGTAACAAATCCTTTACTGTCTGCATTGATTTTGCTTTATCTTCCATTTTCTTTAACACCTCTTCTGCCTTAACACCAAACAAAGTATCATGCTGTAATGGAGCATCCAATAATTTTGCTTTAACATGATCAGGTAAACTTTGTTCTTTTAACCAAGCATGCCTTCGAACGACAGAACCTGTAACTGCGGCTCTGCAAGAAGCTTCTAATGAATCAAAACCACATTGCAAAGTATGCTTTCCCACTTGTTCAGCTGCATGCAATAAATCTTGCATTTCCTTGTTCTCAGGACATTCAGAGCTTGTACGCATTTTCTGTTTTAGCAAAGACATTAGGTATTGTTGATATTTAAGCATGTGAAACTGGCAGTTTAACGCCCTTACAGCTAAAGTAGCAGAGATGTAAACTCCCCCCCCCCCCCCATCTGTCCAGTGCTCTAGAATCCCTATCAGAGGGAACAGGGTTTTTTGCCGTGGAAGCCTTGACCCCTTTGGGACCCTGAGAAATAGTTTCTGGATCAGCAGCAGGGTGTTTATAAAGAAATTTATGAGAATCTGGAACCCTGTAGTACCTATCTGGCTTAACTGGTGCAGGGGGTAAAGAATCAGGAGTCAAACTGGATTCAGAAAATACATCATCAACAATATCTAGTACAGGGGGGATAGCAAGAGGCCTGTGCTGAGGTCATAAAAAAGTCTCTGAGCCTTTCCTTGGATTCTGAATAATCCTAGCTCTCCCAATGGAAATGTGCCCTCATGGTGTGCAGGGTTTCCCCAAAAGAGTAGTCCTCAGGAGGAGAGGCTGAAGGGATAGATTCTTCTGCATCAGAGTCCTCATAGGGAGGAAGAGAATATCCCTGTTCTGAAGAGGAATTAGAAGAAATAGAAACCTGGTCAGAGGGAGTCATATTCAGTGTCTTGCCTAGGCCTTTTATCAGGAGGGGGATGGGAACCCCTGATCAAAGTAATTAGGTCCTCAGCCATTTTGAGCATCTGTTTCTTTGGCGTGGATGACTGTCCAGGAGAATGCTGTACTTGTTTCTTTGTCTTTAAAGGTGTTTTAGACTTTGCCTTGGCTGCTGAACTGGTCTTGATAGTATGCTGTGTAGGTCTGAAAACACCCTCAAAAGCAGATGCCTGCTCAACGGCTCCAGACCCATCTGAGGGAATAGTTTCCGTAGGCCCAATAGCTTGAGTTTCCAGAGGCCTAGCTGTCTCCACGTGGGAGTCGGAGGCGGCCTGTGGCTCTGAGGTAGCGGGTGTCAGGGGCTGCGAAAGCGCCTCACTGAAAACCGGCAACTGGCCTAGAAGAGGCTTCGTCGTCGGTTTTGGACCTCGGATGCCTGTCTTTTTCTTTGTCCCTGCACTTTTTATGGACTCCGGTCGTCGGTTGTTCCGACGGCATTATATAGTTAAACCTTCGGCCAAAGTAATGTAAAGCAAAATCGAACAGACGCTTAATAGTGCGTTGGTTGAATCTAGCACAAAACAGACAACTAGCAATGTCGTGGTCAGGGCCTAGGCAAGGAATACAGTAAGAATGAAAATCCTTATGAGGTATTTGCTTCCCACAAGAAATACAATCGTTAACTTTTACTGACATCGGTCTGAAGCAAGAAAAAGTTTCCCCAACGGGGTACTTAGCTTTATTGAAGACTTCGGATCTGAAATTCAATTTCGAAAATCTCAGAAGTCAGCCGACCGGCACTTGCGAACTGCTTTTGCTTCGGGCACCGCACAGCAAGAAAGACTGGGGAAAATGGCGTTGGCTGCATCTTATATACCCCTGGCGCACTGACGTCAGGGAAGAGGTGACAGCAACCGACGCTGGACCAGGACTTTGGAATTCAGGCCGACTGCGGGTAGCCTGCCATCAGGATAACCAAAGTGTAATGACTGCAACAGTGAAACACTATGAACATCAGTCTGTTCTGTCACCAATTGTCCCTTTTTCTTACCCTCACAGGAAAAAATCAGCAACTCTGAAAAGTTTTTGTCCTATCAAGGCAGTATCAGAGTGACTTATGAAGAACTTGAGTATGTAAAATTCTTCTCCCTTATTTTTTAAGCGCTGGAAAGTTGAAAGAGAAATTAAGATTGTCTTGATATAACTCAGACAACCTAGGCAAAAAGGAAAGATATGTTCAGAAGGTACCCTATATCTTTGAGGAAAAATGGGACAGGAATGACTCACTATAAAGAGCTTGTAACTTTGGTACCCTTCTGGCAGATGTCAGATCAAAGAATCAGTAAAAAAAAAAAAAAAAAAAAAAAAAAAAGTACGTTAAGGCAGTAGAATAACACAACTACTGTGGAACCTATGAGTTTGACCCTCAAAAAAAGGTTCTGGTTCTTGGTTTGGTACCAACCAGAAAATTTTTTCTACTTGCCATTTATGATTTTCTATTAGCAGGTTTCTTTGCTTCTTTTAACATCTGCTAGACATCCTCAGAAAAAAAAGTGCTTTAAGGTACTACATTCTATCATCCAGGCATTCAATGGAAAAAGTTGAAGGATGTGTACATAGAGAGAAAAAAACCTCTTATGATAGCAAGTCCATTTCTGTAAGGAAGCTTATTGTAATTGCCCTTGGCCATTTTAAAAAGAAGGTAGACCCACTACTCCTTGAGCCAAAGCGAGTCCTTCAGTATGTTAGAAGAACAGTGGTTATCAGAAGAAAGGGTGAAAAAACAGAGACTCATTTCCACTGATGGGAAAATAATGGAAATTACTTAAAAGGCCTGTGAGCAAGGAATCCTGAAATAGAATTTCTTTGACTGTCTGCTGTGGATGGAGGTAAACTGATCTCTTTGAAGACTTTCCCACACACAAGATCAATTCCTGGAAGACCCAGGTGCAGCCTCTATTCATGAAGGTCTGTCCTAGTCCTGTTCAGCCTTGTCTGCAACAAATGTAGTGATCTCACTACCTAGAGTAAGCAAGGAAAACAAATACAGTGCTGCTCTGTTAGATCCACAGCGGCCACAGCTATTTTGCAAAGGGGGTAGGGCTGGATTCTCCCCTGTAAGTTACGTACAACATCAATGCGGAACAGTCTGTAATTACTAGCAAATTTGAGAGCATAAGCCAGATAACACATCTGTTTTTTTATTTCTTGTTAATTCCAACGGCCCTGGACTTCCACCACCAAAGAAAAATCTCCCCAGATGGAGTAGGCGTTAGAAGCAAACAAGAAAGACCTGGTTAGAGACACAACTGACTAAACCACTAGAATAACTTCCCTTTTCACAAACCCCATCAATGGGAACAGAAATAAAAAAGGCAGGTGTTGGTGTTAGGGAAAAGCTGATTTGATGAACTACTGCATTTTCAAAGCAATGTAAGAACTGAAAATGTAAACCAAAATCAGAAAAGCATTTGATGTGTTTGAAAATCAAAATTACACAATGAAAAAGGAGTTACGTACACACCATAATGTTCTATCTGTGTTGTCCATTTTCATTCTTCCTCAATGAATGGGTACAGATCCAACCTGGCCACTTTCTACAGATTCTAGGATCCAAATCTTGAGCTCCTCCATTACCATCACAATACCTCAAATGGAGTTTACTGTTATTATATACATTAGACTAAGATAACTGCGCTATAACAGATAAGTAACAGATGAAAGATCTCTTCCGTTAGGTCTCTCCTAGGGTTAAGGACAGGGGGAAGATGGGAGGGAAGCTGAAGAACGAAAATGGGCAACACAGATGGAACATTATGGTGAGTACATAACATCTTCATCCAATGTTATTTTCATTCGTTCCTCAACAAATGGGACAGAGTCTCCAGCTACAGTAACCTTGGGTCGCTCTCAAAGAAGAATGTTCCAGAGCTCCGCAGAATCTAAGGCAGCTCTATTTGTGGAAATGCTGTCCAATTTGTAATGCATAATAAAGGTACGAGTATTTGACAAAGCAGCAGCTGCACAAATATAGTCAACAGAGGCTCATGCCCAAAGGGCTGCAGAAGTAGACAGTAACCTGGTGAAATGTGCCTTCAAGTGGTTGGGTAATGCAACACCTTTCAAAGAAAATATGTAGGAACAGCAATCTGTGATCCATTTAGCCAGGGTAGTTTTAGAAAAGTACAGTTGTGTACACTTACCATAAATGTAGATGTTCGAGTGTATTCACTGTTGCAGTCATTACATTTGGGTAATCTGCTGGCAGGTTGCTCTCAGTCAGCCTGAATAACAAAGTCTTGGGTCCTGCTTCGGTTGCTGTCTCCTCTTCCATGACGTCAGGTCGTCAGGGGTATAAAACATGCAGCCGCCATTTTAATCAGTTTTTCTTGCCCCAGATGTCAGGTGCCCCCCCAAATGGGGAGCCAAAATATATAAATAAACTGTAAACATATATAAATGCACCTTAGAAACATAAAATTTACCTTCAACTAAAAGCAAATACACCACAAAGGCTTTTGAGTATAGTGAAGGAAAGAAAAGGTATAGAATGGGGGATGGCTGGTGGGTAACCCAGACTGCAACAGTGAATACACTCAAACATCAACATTTATGGTAAGTGTACACAACTGTACTATGTTCATTGTGTTTCACTATTGCAGTCATTACATTTGGGTAGAATCCCAAAGCTACGGATGGGAGAATGGAACTAAACAGCATTAGGAGCAGCTATAAGGCCCTGCAGGACTGCAGTGGCAAAGCCTGCACTGGATTTGGAGAAGAGAGGTAAATGATAACGCTTTGTGAACGTATGAACAGAGCTCCAAGTAGCAGCTTCTAGAATGTCTTTGGTTGGGACCACTCTGAGAAAAGCTGCTAAAGTAGAGGCAGCCCTGGGGGAATGGGATCTGATCCCCTTGGGTACAGGTTTACCATGGTGCAAATGAAACAAATGCAGTGGCTTATCCATTTAGAAATAGTCTGCTTTGATATAGCCTTCCCCTCTGATCCTGCAGCAAATGCTACCAGTAACTGCTCAGACTTTTAGAGATTTTGTCCTGTTTAACTAGAATCGTAGTTGTCTGTGCACATCCAATGCATGCAGAATCCTCTCCCCCTTGTTCTGCGGATTTGGGAAAAAAGTTGGCAGGTGAATGGTCTGGTTAAGAGCCACACTGGATACCACCTTAGGCATAAAAGAAGGATTGGTCCTGAGGGTCATCCTGTCCGGGTAAAAAATAATGAAAGGCTCCACTGCCATGAGAGCCTGTAGTTCTGAAACCCTTCTAGTAGAAGTGACTGCCAAAAGAAAAGCTGTCTTCCAAGATAGAAATTTTATATCCGCAGTAGCTGCTGGTTCAAAAGGAGGCAGGGTGAGTTTTTCCAGCACAAAATTGAGGTCCCATGCAGGAGTGGGTGTTTTCCTGGGAGGCCTTAAATTTTTGGCCCCTCTGAGATACTGTTTTAGCAGTGGATGAGAAAAGAGGGGAGGCTCTGTGTTGTAATGAGCCGAGATGGCAGAGGCATGGATTTTTATTGTAGAAAAAGACAGGCCCTTGTCAAGCATCTCAGTTAAGTATTGTAAAATCTGAGGAATATTGGGCTTTGCTGTGTCTATTCCTTGTGCTTGGTTCCAAGCACAGAATCTCTTCCATTTTTAAGCATAAGAATTTCTAGTACTAGGCCTTCTGGCTTCCAAAATGACATGCATCACAGGTTTACTGAGAGATGTGGTTTGAATAATTAGTCGATTACCCATGCTGCAAGATTCAGAGTTTGGAGCAGAGTGTGCAGAATTTGATAGTTCTGCTGAGACAATAGATGAGGTATTTGAGGCAAGTACCACGGAGGAAGGTGTGACATATTCCTTAGAAGTGGGTACTGGTGTTGGCGAGGCCAGTCCGGAGCAATTAGAATCATTTTTGTTTTTTCCTGTCTGACTTTTAGTAAGACCTTGGACAGTAGAGGCAGAGGGGGGAAAGGCATAGACTGATAGGTTTTTCCAGCTGAAGGATAGATCATCCACCTTCAATGTTTTTTTGTGATTTCTTGTGCAGAATTTGTCCAACTGATAGTTTTGGGGAGAGGCAAATAGATCTATGTCTGGGCTTCCCCATTTCTGTGTTAACATGCTGAAGATTTGTGGATCCAGTTTCCATTCATGTGGGTCCATAAGGTTTCTGCTTAGGTCGTCTGCCAGAGTATTTTACTTTCCTGGCAAGAATTGAGCTTGAAGATGTATTTGGTAAGTCAAGGCCGTGTTCCACAAAGCCATGGCTAGTCTGCAAAGGGGGTAGGAATGGGTACCTCCCTGCTTGTTTATGTAACACAACTGTGGTGTTGTCCGTCTTTATCAGTAGTTGTCCTGGACGAAGTCAGTCCTTGAAGGCTATCAGAGCATTCTGAACAGCTAGCATTTCTTTCTGGTTGATATGCAGATGCATTTGGTTTGGGCTCCATTTGCCCTGAATGCATCTCCCCGCCAGGTGGGCTCCCCAAGCAAAGTCTGATGTGTCTGTAGTCAGGGTCTGGTGGCAGGGGGTAGAGTGAATGACAGTCCCTTCTTTTGGTGACCTGTCTCTGCCCACCAAAGAAACTCCTGTTGTAGGCAGGGAATGAGAGGAATCATTGTTCCCAGGCTGTGACAATGTTGACTCTATAAACCTTTTCGGTACCATTGAAGTTTCCTCATATGCAGTCTCGCATATGGAATTAGTAGAATACAGGATGCCATGAACCCCAAAGCCTGCAGAATTTGTCTTGCACATAACTGGGTTTTTGTTGCCATTTGTTTGAAGTATGCTGTCAATTGCATTTGTTTGTCTGGTGTGAGGTAAGCCATCTGGGTAGTTGTATTCAAGCCTGCACCCAGGAATGTAATTATTTGAGAGGGTACCAGTTGTGATTTCTTTTCGTTTATGGTGTACTCTAGGCATGCTAGAAGCCTTTTTACAAATGGCAGATGTTGAAGAATAGTGTCCTTGTCCTCTGCCTGAATGAAACAATCGCCCAGACAAGGATAAATTTGAATGTTTGTCTGCAGAATGCAATTAGTGGTGCCAGACACTTTTTAAAGACCCTGGGCGCAGTAGATAAGCCAAAAGACAGTGCAGAGAATTGGTAATGCAAAAAACCTGCTTTGAAATGGAGGTATCTTCTGCAAGATTCCCTGATTGGGATATGCAGGTATGCCTCACTTAAGTCTATGGTTACTAACCAAGCATTCTTGCCTAGCATAGGCAGTAGCTGTTGTAAAGTCAGCATTTTGAATTTTGGAATGTCCAGGAACATGTTCAGAATAGACAAGTCCAGTACTGGACGCCAAGAATGGTCTTTTCTGGGTACCAGAAAAGTCTTGAATAAAATCCTTGTCCTTTTTCCTTTTCTGGTACCAGCTGAATAGCCCCCATATTCATGAGGGACAGGACTTGTTTCTGGGTCTCTGCCCACTGGTTTTGTGGCAGATCCGGCCATCCATTTGGAATTCGCAAAGTATGGAAATGAAATCTGTACCCCTGGGATACTATGTTTAATACCCACTTGTCCTGGGTAATTAACTGCCAATTTTGAGCATGAAGTGCTAGTTTTCCCCCCAAGGGGGCTGCCAAAAGTGCTTGGAGATGGTAGAGGAAAGTCATTGAGACTGCTTATTGTAGGGTTGTGCTTTGTTACCCCCAGATTTGGAGGTGGAGGCACCCCATTGCTTTGACCTGTAAGCTCCCTGTGATTGATATCTGGAGCCTTTTGAGCACTGGGTTTGCCCTGAGTGGCTCTGTTGGACACAGGAAAGGACCAGTTTTTAGTAGGCCAGTGCCTACTGAACCTGGATGGCTGCACTTGCAAAAAAAATCTTTTACAGTTTGCATAGATTTAGCTTTGTCTCCCATTTTCTCTAAAACCTCTTCTGCCTTATTACCAAACAGAGTATCATGCTGCAAAGAGGCATCCAACAATTTAGCTTTTAACATGATCAGGCAGATTTTGCTCCTTGAGCCAGTCATGCCTTCTTATCACAGATCCAGTAACGGCGGCCCTACAAGAGGCCTCCAAGGAATCAAAACCACATTGCAAAGTATGCTTTCCAACCTGTTCTGCTGAATGCAATAAATCCTGTAACTATTTTCCACACAATCAGAAATCAACATCATTTTCTGTTTCAGTAAGCCCATAACATGCTGTTGGTATTTAAGCATATGAAACTGGCAGTTTAAAGCCCTGATTGCCAAGGTTGCAGACGTATAAACCTTCTTACCTCATCTATTCAGCGCCCTGGAATCTCTATCAGAAGGGGTAGGAATTTTGGCCGTAGAAGCCTTAACACCCTTGGGACCGTGAGAAATAGTCTCAGGATCAGCAGCAGGATTTTTGAAAAGAAATTTGTGGGAGTCAGGAACCCTGTAATATCTCTCTGGCTTACTAGGAGCCGGAGGCAGGGAATCAGGAGCCATGCTTGATTACGGGAACACATGATCAACAATGTCTAATACAGTAGGTATTGACAAAGGCCTATGCTGAGGAAGAAGGAAATCCCTAAGCCTCTTTTTTGATTCAGAAAAGTCCTGACTCTCCCAGTGAAAATGTTCCCTTAAAGTATGCAAAGTCTCTCCAAAAGAGTAATCCTAAGGAGGAGATGCAGATGGGATGGATTCCTCTGCATCAGATTCCTCATAAGGTGGAATAGAAAATTCCTGATCAGCTGAAGATTCATAATCAGAGCCCTGCCTAAGCCTCTTAGCAGGGGGGGTCCTGATCAAGATAATTAAATCCTCGGCCATTTTGATCATTTGTTTTTTTAGGCATAGGGGCCTGAGCATGAGGGTCATGCGTCGTTTTTTTAGACACAGAAGTTTATTTTTACTTTTTTTTTTGTTTGTTTGTTTTTGATGGCGTCGGTTTAATATAAAAACCGAGGCCTGAAAACACCCACAGAAGGCGGTGCCTGCTCAGCGGCTCCAGACCCAACCAAGGGAGAGACATTCGCGGGTTCAATACTTTGCGAATCTCGCGGCATACCAGACTCCGAATAGGTCTCGGTAGAGGCTTGCGACTCAAAAGTAGCAGGCATCAGGGGCTGCGAAAGTGCCTCACTGAGTACCGGCAACTGGCTTAGGAGAAGCTTTGTCGTCGGTTTTGGACCTCGGTCTGTCTCTTTTTCCTTGCATTTTTTGTTAACTCCGGTACTCTGATTCCTAACCAACGACATTTCAGGGTAGTTAAATCTTGAAGTAAAATATTTAGAAGCAAAAATATACCGACGCTTAATAGTGCATTGGTTAAATTTAGCACAAAACCAACAGCAAGGCACGTTGTGATCAGGGCCTAGGCAAGGAATACAGTACGAATGAAAATCCTTATGGAGATATTTGCTTCCCACAAGTAATGCAATTATTAACTTTTACTGACATTGGTAAGGAGCAAGAAAAAGTTTCCCCAATGGGGTACTTGGCTTTAGTTTGAAGACTTTGGTTCTGAAACTCGAAAACGAAAATTTCAGGAGTCAGCCGACCGACACTTGCGAACTGCTTCTGCTTCGGGCACCGTGCAGCAAGAAAGACTGATTAAAATGGCGTCGGCTGCATGTTTTATACCCCTGATGACCTGACGTCATGGAAGAGGAGACAGCAACCGATGCAGGACCCAAGACTTTGTTATTCAGGCCGACTGAGGGCAACCTGCCAGCAGATTACCCAAATGTAATGACTGCAAAAGTGAAACACAGAGAAAGTACAGTTTTGTACCTACCATAAATGTAGATGTTCGAGTGGTTATGCTGCTGCAGTCATCACACTTGGGTTATCCTGCCATCAGGCGGTCCCGCAGTCGGCCTGAATTCCAAAGCCTTGGTCCGGTGTCGGTTGTCGCTTCTTCCCTGACGTCAGTGCGGCAGGGGTATAAAAGAGGGAGCCAACGCCATTTTCTTCCGTTTTTCTTGCCCCAGATATCAGGTGCCCCAAACTAAGAAGGCAAAATAAGAAGTTTGCAAAACATACCTTAGTGCAAAACAATGGTACTAGTTGTAAGCAAATACACCATATAGACATGCATCCCAAAGGTTGAAGTACATGGAGGTATAAGAAAAATTCTTGTTAGGTGGAGGGGATGGAGGGAGGGTAACCTGGACTGCAGCAGCATAACCACTCGAACATCTACATTTATGGTAGGTACAAAAAGTACAGTTTTGTACCTACCATAAATGTAGATGTTCGAGTGTTCACCCTGCTGCAGTCATCATACTTGGGTTATCCTGTCAGGCGGTCCCGCAGTCGGCCTGAATTCCAAAGTCTTGGTCCAGTGTCGGTTGTTGTCGCCTCTTCCCTGACGTCAGTGCGCCAGGGGTATATATATTGCAACAGACGCCATTTTATTCAGTTTTTCTTGTCCCAAATGTCAGGTGCCCCCAAAAACGGTGGTCAGAAATTAGTACCAAATGGAGTAACCCCTGCACAAACACAAAATCCCTTCAGCTATAAGCAAATACATCAGTAAGGTATTGAAGAGGTTTAGCCAGTAGATCAGAGGGGATGGAGGGAGGGTAACCTGGAATGCAGCAGGGTGAACACTTGAACATCTACATTTATGGTAGGTACAAAACTGTACTATGTTCATCGTGTTACCCTGCTGCAGTCATCACACTTGGGTTGAATCCCAAAGCTAAGGTAGGGGGGAGGTATCATAGAGGGTTAGTGGGGGCAATAAGGCCCTGCAGAACTGCAGTAGTGAAGCCCGCCCTGGTCTTAGAGTAAAGAGATAAGTGATAGTGTTTGGTAAAGGTGTGGACTGAACTCCAAGTTGCAGCTTCTAAAATCTCCTTGGTTGGAACCCCCCTGGGAAAGGCTGTAGAGGTAGCTGTAGCCCTGGTAGAGTGGGGCCTAATGGTAGCAGGAACTGGTTTCCCATGATGGGTATAGCAGAAACATATGCAATGACCTATCCATTTGGAAATGGTTTGCTTTGATATCGCCTTCCCTTGAGAAGCTGTAGCATATGATACAAAGAGCTGGTCAGATTTTCTGAAAGCCTTAGTTTTGTCCAAGTAGTAACGAAGTTGCCTGTGAATGTCCAAGGAATGCAGGAGTCTCTCACCTTTGTTCTGTGGATTTGGGAAGAAGGTGGATAAGTGGATGGTTTGATTTAAAGCCACACTGGAAACCACCTTAGGCATAAAGGAAGGATTAGTTCGTAGAGAAACTCTGTCTTGGTGAAAAATGATGAAAGGTTCCACTGCCATTAGTGCCTGTAGCTCAGATACTCTTCTAGCTGAAGTAATTGCTAGGAGCAGGGCAGTCTTCCATGACAGGAACTGAAGATCTGCAGAGAAAGCTGGTTCAAAGGGAGGTAGCGTTAGTTTTTCCAGAACAAAATTGAGGTCCCATGTTGGTGTAGGAGCTCTCCTGGGCGGTCTGTTTTTTGCCCCTCTGAGGAACGGTCTTAGAAGAGGATGTGAAAATAAAGGTGGATCCGTGTTGTAATGAGCTGAAATAGCTGAAGCATGGATTTTAATGGAGGAAAAAGAAAGTCCTTTGTGCAACATCTCAGCTAAATACTGTAGAATTTGAGGCATGTGAGGCTGAATTGTGTCTTGACCTTTAGCTTGGTTCCAGGCACAAAACCTTTTCCATTTGTCCAAATAAGCTTTCCTGGTGCTTGGCCTCCTGGCTTCCAGAATAACATCCAGAACTGCTTGTGATTTGCCATGCAGCCAGATTTAAAGTTTTGAGCTGGCTGTGAAGAATCTGTTTGTTTTGTTGCATGAGCAAATGGGGTATTTGAGGCAATATCCATGGTGGGCTGTGAGCCATATTCTTCAATAGCGGGTACCAGTGCTGGCATGGCCAGTCTGGGGCTATGAGAATCAGTCGTTGTTTCTCCTTTTTGACTTTCAAAAGAACCTTTGTGAGAAGAGGTAATGGAGGAAAGGCATATGCTGTCAGGTTTTTCCAACTGAAGGAGAGAGCATCCCCTTTCCAAGCTTGATGGTGGAATGTCCTTGTACAAAATTTTGTCAGTTGGTAGTTTTGAGGACTGGCTAACAGGTCTATATTTGGAAGGCCCCATTTTTGAGTTATCATTGTAAATATTTGTGGGTCTAGTTTCCACTCGTGGGGATCTTTGATGTTTCTGCTTAGGTCGTCTGCCAATGTGTTTTTCTGTCCTGGCAGGAATTGAGCTTGTAACTGGACTTGGTAGGCCAGAGCTGTGTTCCATAAGATCATTGCTTGCCTGCAAAGAGGGTAGGAATGTGTGCCCCCTTGTTTGTTTATGTACCACATTACTGTGGTGTTGTTCGTCTTTATTGCAAGTTGTCCTGGATGTAGTAGATCCTTGAAGGCTGTCAGAGCTTTCTGTACAGCTAGCATCTCTTGATTTATGTGCAGATTTCTTTGATTTGCAGTCCATAGGCCTTGAATGCATTGTCCTGCCATGTGTGCTCCCCACGCATAGTCTGAAGCATCTGTTGTGATAGTTTGCCTGGTTGGGGGCAAGGTGAAAGGCTGACCCTTGTTGAGGTGACATGCCTGTGACCACCATAGAAATTCCTGTTGAAGGCAGGGAATGAGAGATATCATTGTGTCCAAGCTGTGGCTGTGTTGAGACCATACGCTTTTTAGGTACCACTGTAATTTCCTCATATGCAGTTTTGCAAATGGTATTATCAGTATGCAAGATGCCATGAAGCCCAAAGCCTGCAGAGTTTTTCTTGCAGTTAACTGGGTCTTTGTTGCCATTGTCTTGAAATATTGAGTCAGTTGTAGTTGCTTGTCTGGTGTAAGATAAGCCTTCTGGGCCGTTGTGTCCAAGCTGGCACCCAGGAAAGTCATTTTTTGTGAGGGTACTAGTTTTGACTTCTTTTCCTTTACGGTGTACCCCAGACAATTTAGTAGATGCTTCACAAAAGCCAGATGATGTAAGAGAATGCCTTTGCTTTCTGCTTGGATGAGGCAGTCGTCCAGGTATGGATATATTTGAATTCCTCTTTGTCTGCAGTATGTAATTACTGGTGCCAGGCATTTAGTGAAAAGTCTGGGCGCAGTAGATAAGCCAAAGGGCAGTGCAGAGAATTGATAATGGGTTGAACCTGCAATGAAACGGAGGTATCTTCTGCAACTTTGTCTGATAGGGACATGCAGGTATGCCTCCTTGAGGTACAACGTTACTAGCCATGCTTCCTTGCCCAACATGGGAAGTAGCTGCTGTAGTGTTAGCATCTTGAATTTGGGAACTTGTAAGTGTTTAGAATTGAAAGGTCCAGAATTGGTCTCCAAGCATTGTCCTTTCTGGGTACTAGAAAGAGCCTTGAGTAAAATCCTTGGCCTTGCTCTCGAGTCGGTACCCGTTGAATGGCTCTCATGGCCATGAGAGCTGTAATTTGTTTTTGTGCCTCTGCCCATTGATTTTGCGGCAGGTTTGGCATTCCTTTTTTCATTGGCAAGGTGTGAAAGTGGAATCTGTATCCTCGTAAAATTATGTCTAGGACCCATTTGTCCTTTGTGACCATGTGCCAGTTGTCTGCAAAAAGTGCTAGTTTTCCCCCAAGGGGGCTGTCAAAAGAGTTTTGCTTGGCCAGCTGAGGTGCAAGTCATTGAGTTTGCCTTCTGGTGGGTTGAGACCTGTCTTCTCCTCCCTTCTGGGTTGTAGTGCCCCATTGGCGAGGTTTATACTGGGCTTGTGGTTGTCCTCTGCCCCTTGGGCGCCTGTATTTACCCCTCTGAGGTCTGTCAGTGGCTGGAAAGGACCAATTTTTTGTTGGCCAGTTTCTGCTGAAGCGAGGGGGTTGTACCTGTAGGAAATCTTTGACTGTCTGCATAGATTTTGCCTTATCTTCCATTTTCTTTAAAACTTCTTCTGCTTTAACTCCAAAAAGAACATCCTGCTGTAAGGGAGCATCTAGTAGTTTTGCTTTAACATGATCAGGTAGACTTTGTTCCTTTAGCCAAGCATGCCTACGTATAACCGATCCAGTGACAGCTGCTCTGCAGGAGGCCTCCAAAGAATCAAACCCACATTGTAAGGTATGTTTGCCCACCTGCTCAGTGGCGTGCAACAAATCCTGTACTACTTTCAATTCAGATTGTTGGGGGAGGGAGGTTATCTTTTGTTTTAACTGAGAGATTAGAAATTGCTGATACTTAAGCATATTAAATTGACAATTTAGTGCCCTCATAGCTAATGTGGCTGAGGTGTAAACCATTTTCCCCCCACCTGTCTAGTGCTCTGGAATCCCTCTCAGAAGGTACTGGGTTTTTAGCCATGGAAGCCTTATCCCCCCTTGGGACCCTGGGAGATAGTCTCTGGGTCAGCCACTGGGCTTTTGTAAAGAAATTTGTGGGAATCAGGTACTCTGTAGTATCTGTCAGGCGTAGCCGGAGCAGAAGGAAGAGAGTCTGGGTTGAAATTGGATTCTGTATAGACATCATCCACAATGTCCAAAACAGGTGGGATGGCTAGAGGTCTGTGTTGGGGGAGTAAAAGAAACTCTCTGAGCCTTTTCTTGGAATCAGAGTAGTCCTGACCTTCCCAGTGAAAATGTTCCCTCATAGTGTGTAAAGTTTCCCCAAAAGAGTAGTCTTCAGGAGGGGAAGCTGAGGGAATAGAGTCCTCAGCATCAGAATCTTCATAAGGAGAGAAGGAATAGTCTTGGTCCTCAGAGGAATCCGAAGAAATAGACAGTTGCTCAGAGGAAGCAGAATCTTCCTCTTGTCTAGGCCTTTTGTTAGGAGGGGGCTGTGAACCCCTGATAAGAGAAATCAAATCTTCAGCCATTTTGAGCATCTGTTTCTTAGGCATAGGGCCTTGAACAGGAGACTGAAGTGTAGTATTTTTAGATTTAGGAGGAGTCTTCGACTTAGAAAACGTTTTGACTGTGAGAGTCGTCGGTCTGAAAATGCCTTCAGAAACCGATGGCGTTTCAGAAGCACCGACGTCCTTAGAAGGTAAATCGTCGGAAGGGCCTGAAGTAAAAGGCTGCGTCGGCCTAGTACATTCCGTCAAAATACCCGTAGCGGTCAAGGGTTCCAGAACTGCGGTAGTCAGGGGCTGCGTCGGAGCCTCACTGAGAACCGGAGACCGGATCAACCGAGGCCTCAGAATCTGGCTTAGGCCTGGGCTGTCGGTCCTTATCCCTGCACTTTTTGTGCACGCCGGTAGCTCCGACGGCATGTTATAGTTAAATTTTCTACCAAAATAGTGTCGTGCGAAATCAAATCGTCTTTTAATAGTACACTTATTAAACCTAGCACAAAATCGACAAGAAGTGACGTCGTGATCAGGGCCAAGGCAAGGTATGCAGTAAGAATGAAAATTCTTATGAGGTATTTGCTTCCCACAAGAAATGCAATTAACAACTTTTTCTGACATCGGTCTGAGGCAAGAAAAGTTTCCCCAATGGGGTACTTAGCTTTATGGAAGACTTCGGTCTGAAATTCGAATTCGAAAATCTCAGGAGTCGGCCGACCGGCACTTGCGAACTGCTTCTGCTTCGGGCACCGCGCGGCAAGAAAGACTGAAAAAAATGGTGTCGGTTGCAATATATGTACCCCTGGCGTACTGACGTCAGGGATGAGGCGACCAAGACTTTGGAAATCCAGCCGACTGCGGGACCGCCTGACGACAGGATAACCCAAGTGTGATGACTGCAGCAGGGTAACACGATGAACATCTTAGCAACTTTGTTACAAATGCCAGATGCTGTAGTAGGATGTCTTTGCTGTCCGCTTGAATCAGGCAGTCGTCCAGATATGGGTAAATTTGTATTCCTCGCTGTCTGCAGTATGCAATTACTGATGCCAGGCATTTCTTGAATACTCTGGGCGCAGTAGATAAGCCAAAGGGCAATGCAGACAATTGATAATGCGTTGTGCCTGCCAAAAATCTGAGGTATCTTCTGCAATCTTGTCTGATAGGGACATGCAGGTATGCCTCTTGGAGGTCCAACGTTACCAGCCAAGACTCCTTGCCCAGCATGGGAAGAAGCTGCTGTAGTGTGAGCATTTTGAATTTGGGAATGTCCAGGTACGTGTTTAGAATTGAAAGGTCTAAGATGGGTCTCCAGCGTTTGTCCTTTCTTGGTACTAGAAACAGTCTTGAGTAAAATCCTTGACTTTGCTCCTTTGCAGGTACCTTTTGAATTGCTTGCATGTTCATGAGAGCTGAAATTTGTTTTTGTGCCTCTGCCCATTGGTTTGTTGGCAGATTTGGCAAGCCTCTCATTCGTGGTAAAGTGTGAAAATGAAATCTGTAGCCTCGGGTAATAATACCCAGTACCCATTTGTCCTTTGTTATGATGTGCCAATTTTGTGGGAAAAGAGCCAGTTTTCCTCCTAGAGGTGCTGCCTGGGCAATTTTGCTTGGCAGGCGAAGAGGAAAGTCATTGAGTTTGTTTTCTGAAGGGTTGAGATCTGTCGTCTCCCCCTCTTTGATTTGTTGTTTGCCATTGTCTAGGCCTGAAGGTACCTTGTGGCCGGCCTCTGCCCCTAGGGCATCTGTACCTGCCCCTTTGGAGTCTGTCTGAAGCAGGAAAGGACCAGTTTTTTGATGGCCAGTTTCTGCTGAAACGAGGAGGTTGTACCTGTAAGAAATCTTTAACTGTTTGCATTGATTTTGCCTTTTCTTCCATCTTCTTTAAAACTTCCTCTGCTTTGACACCAAATAACGCATCCTTTTGTAGTGGAGCATCCAGTAACTTTGCTTTGACATGCTCTGGCAAGGTCTGCTCTTTTAGCCAAGCATGTCTATGTATTACAGACCCTGTGACTGCTGCTCTACAGGAGGCCTCCAAAGAATCAAAACCACACTGTAATGTATGTTTTCCCACTTGTTCTGCTGCATGCAACAAATCTTGCAACCCTTTGAAATCTAGTTGATCTGTTTGAGGGATCATTTTCTGTTTTAACTGAGTAAGCAAGTACTGCTGGTATTTAATCATGTGGAATTGGCAGTTTAATGCCCTCATGGCCAAAGTGGCAGAGGTATACACTCCCCCCCCCCCCATCTTTCTTAATGCCCTGGAATCTCTTTCCGCAGGTAGTGGATTCTTAGCAGTAGAGGCCTTAACCCCTTTGGGACCCTGGGAAATTGTTTCTGGGTCTGCAGCAGGGCTTTTATATAAAAACTTGTGAGAGTCAGGGACTCGGTAGTATCTGCCTGGTATAGGTGGTGCTGGAGGTAAGGAATCCGGATTCAGTGTAGACATCATCCAGAATGTCTAAAACAGGAGGAATGGCTAGGGGTCTATGCTGAGGTAGAAGAAACAACTCACGGAGTCTTTTCTTGGAGTCAGAGTAATCTTGTCCTTCCCAGTGGAAATGCTCTCTCATAGTGTGCAGGGTTTCCCCAAAAGAGAAGTCTTCAGGGGAGGAAACAGAGGGAATAGACTCCTCAGCATCTCAGTCTTCATAGAGAGGGAAAGGGTAATCCTGTTCCTCAGAGTCTGCTGAGGAAAAGGAATCCTGGTCAGAAGGAAGTAAATCTTCCTCCAGTCTAGGCCTTTTGTCAGGAGGGGGCTGGGAACCTCTGATAAGGGTAATCAGGTCCTCCGCCATTTTGAGCATCTGTTTTTTAGGCATAGGGGCCTGTGTGGGAGTCTGTGGACTTGTTTTTTTAACTTTTGGAAGCTTAGCTTATGACTTAATGGAGAGAGTCATAAGACGCCTTCTGAAACCGAAGGCCTGTCCATAGTCTATGGATCGCCGCCAAGGCTGGCGTCCGCGAATTGAGGAGGAACCGGCTCCAGTGTCCAGTAGATTCTGACTGAGAGGTAGTCGTATTTTCTAAATCTGCGGTAGTCAGGGGCTGCGTAGGCACCTCACTGAGTACCGAAGATCCGGCGGCAGGCATAACCAAGACCTCGGTATCTGGTCTAGGTCTAGGCTGCCGGTCTTTGTCCTTGCGTTTTTTAAACAAAGCGGTTGTCGGAGGTTCCGACAACAATGTAGTTGAATTTTCTGCCAAAATAAATGTCAGGCGGTATCAGCCCGACGCTTAATAGTGCGTTTATTGAACCTAGTGCAAAACCGACAACCAGAAACGTCGTGGTCTGGGCCTAGGCAAGGAATACCATAAGAATGAAAATCCTTATGAGGTATTTGCTTCCCACAAGAAATGCAATTATTAACTTTGTCTGACATCGGTCTGAGGCAAGAAAAGTTTCCCCAACAGGGTACTTAGCTTTATAGAAGACTTCGGCTGAAATTCTGTTCGAAAATCTCAGGAGCTGGCCGACTGGCACTTGCGAACTGCTTCTGCTTCGGGCACCGCATGGCAAGAAAGACTGGAGAAAATGGCGTCGGCTGCCTCTTTTATACCCCTGCCGCACTGACGTCAGGGAAGAAGCGACAACAACTGACGCTGGACCAAGGCTTTGGAATTCAGGCCGACTGCGGGAGCGCCTGACGGCAGGATAACCCAAGTGTAGCAGCATAGCACGATGAACATCTTTCCCGCCACGAAAGCAACTGCGGTTCCTTAGTGAGATCCATAAAGGGAACCGCAGAAGGGGAAGACTGTACTATATCCATAGACTTCAAAGGCAATGAAGGAGGAGAACAAGAAGGTGTCTTTGGAGATGGGTGATCACCTCCCAAGGAAGGATAGTTCCTGGGGGGTGGAATACCTCTGGCCAAGAATGCCTGGTCCACAAGATGCAACACATCATGTTCGGAAAGGATTCTAGTGGACCTCACAGAGACTGAGGGAGAAACAGGTCTGTCCATAAGAGAGGCAGAATCGGTGACCATCTCATCTGAACAGACCGAGGACAACGGTGCCGAGAAAGACAGAACTACTGTAGTCTGCACCGAAGAAGTCATCGGTGCCGATGTCATTGTCTGCACCAACACAGGGATCGGTGTCGAAGTGGCTGTTGGTGCCAAAGCTGGAGTCAACAATAAAGGCCTCGGTTCCGAGGAAGATCTCGGAGCCGACCCGATCAAGGTCTGCGCCGACTGAACAGTTGGTGCCGATATAGTGGTAATGGTCTGAAGAGAGGAGCCCCTCGGTGCCGATATATAAAAGGCTGCAGGAGAGGACGGAGCCGAAATCACTAACAGAGCCGAAGGTCTGGGCACCGAAAGCACTGGGGCTGACAGAGAGCTCCGGAGCCGAAATTTTTGCCTTTTTAGGTTTTGGTTGGTGAGACTCCCCAGCCAGGGACGAAGGCAAAGATTTAGCCTTAGTAGAAACATCAATTTTCTTATGGGCTTTAGGAGGGTTTGAGGCCTCTGACCCAGAAATAGCCTCTGAAAAGGGAGATTTTAGAAGCCCCTTCAGTATCAGTTTTTCCTTTCTAGCAAAGTTCTATTAGAAAAATTCTCACAAATAGTACAAGGTGGTTCAACAGATAAATGGGAAGTTCCCAAACAATAAACACAAAGAGTGTGCATCAGAAGTAGGCAGTTTGTGTCCACAATCAGAACACCGTTTAAACCCTGGACTACCTTTTTTATCTGCCATATTAACGAATAGAAAAGTACCAACAATGGTACAAGAGAGTATCCGAAGGTATGAAAGAGAAAGGGAAAAGATTACCAACGATGGTAAAGAGAAAATTACCTTGCGGTAAAAAAGATAAGTAAAGGACAGAAAAAACCTGAGGAAATTATTAACGCTAGATGCGATAGGGCAAGAGAAAATAAAATATCAACTTTTCTGACAGAAAAGGACTTTGTAAAGCAATTAAACAACAATTGACTGTACTTAGCTCAAGAGAAGTAGCTTAACATGACCAGATGGCAACGCGCCAAACGAAATCTGAGGTAACAGGGAGAGGGGAATTGTGGGTAAGAGTTTAGCTCGAGAGTTTGAAGCTGACGTGAACTTGGAAAATGGCCGGCTCGGAACCGATACCCATACGTAAGGAATGAACAAGGATTAACAATATCAGATGGTAAGTTACAATAGCAAATTGAAGCATAAGACAGGCATGTCTAAAAAAGCTCTCCTAGGTATTCAAGGCCAACTGGTACTATGGATTCCAGCTAGGGAGATGTCCCTTGGTTTGCACCATATAAAAACTCTTCCACTTAATTCAGTAAAGGTTCACAAATGTTTACTAGGCTAACAACCACAGGGGGCTTTTAAGCCTAGCCATGCATCTCAAATCTCTGACAACTTCTGATACCCATGATAAGTGTGTAAACATGGGCCTGGGAGATTAACCATTTACAGGTTACCCGTGTCCATTACAGACATAGGTGCCAAACCAGGGATGAATTTCCGGTTTCCCTTCCAATTGTCCAAGTTGCACTTGAATTGGGTTAGGGAGGAACTCTGCTTCACATGGATGGGGAGCCTGTTCCATAGACGCGGTAGTCTCTGGGATATATACCCATCTCTCCAGCAGGTCCTATTTAAATCACAGACAAGGTTTAAGTCTTTAGAACGGGTAATTCTGCTGCTGTTTCTTTTGTGAATATGCAGGTCGTCCATAAGAGTGGGGTCTGACAATGCCCTGTATGCCAGGCATAGATCTCCCCTCAAAAGTCTGTAAGAGACAGAATTCAGGGAATAGGGCCTTGAGGCAGTCTGCATAGGACATTTTACTTGTGCCCTGTATTCTTTTAGTGAGAAACCTGTGTGGACATTACAACTGTTGGATATGCATGGTTAGGTACATACCAAAGGGGGCACTGTACTCAATGATAGGTACGATGATTGCCAAATACAGTGGAATAATGACTTCCTTGGACTTATTTATGTATTGACATTTGTTAATCGGGTTAGTCCAGCTGGGCTAGGAGCCCATTTTCAGTGGAGACCTGAGGAGAAAAGCTCCAATTACAGAGAGATTAAGTATACGCAACAGTTAAGAGTACAATAATGACATGCATAAGAGATTAAAACAATCATTAAATTGGCTAAAGCAGTACAAGTTCAAATATATTCTGCAATTACAAAGGCACACCAAACAAAAAAGTTTTTTTTTTCTTCTTCATGTGTGAGTGGTGTAAGTATCTAATTTTATAACTGGTGTAGTAAGGTATATAATAGGAACCATGAGAGGGGTGAAAAGAGTGTATAGAGTTGAAAAAGAGACTTGGATGCCATACCTTTGTTTATAAGTTGCACAAAGTACAGTTTTGTACCTACCATAAATGTAGGTGTTTGAGTGCTAATACAGCTGCAGTCATAACAGATGGGTTTTCCTGCCGTCAGGCGGGTCCTCGGTCGGCCGAATTCCAAAGTTTAGGTCCGTCGTCGGTTGTCGTCGCTTCCTCCCGGACGTCAGTGCGGCAGGGGTATAAAAGATCCAGCCGACGCCATTTTCTTCAGTTTTTCTTGCCCCAGATGTCAGGTGCCCCCAGAAGGAAGGCAATACATAAAATTATGTAATAATGCAATGCAATATAATCAGAAAACAGTAGTTGCAAGCAAATACACCATAAAAGAATACCCTAATCAGGTTGTATGAGGAGGTGTTAGCCGTTAGGCCTGTCCCAAGAGGGGAAGGAGGGAGGGAAACCTGAACTGCAGCTGTATTAGCACTCAAACATCTACATTTATGGTAGGTACAAAACTGTACTATGTTCATCGTGCATACAGCTGCAGTCATAACAGATGGGTAGAATCCCAAAGCTAAAAAAGGGGTGGTAGGCACTAGGTGGAACTAGGAGGAGCCAGGATGCCCTGCAAGACTGCAGTGGCAAAGCCTGCTCTAGATTTGGAGTATAATGGTAGGTGATAGTGCTTGGAGAAGGTATGTACGGAACTCCAAGTGGCTGCTTCCAAAATATCTTTGGTAGGAAACCCCTGAGGAAAGCTGCAGAGGTAGCTGTGGCCCTTGTGGAGTGAGATCTGATGCCTGCAGGTACAGATTTACCATGAAAAGAGTAACAAAAGCGTATGCAGTGGGCTATCCACTTTGAGATTGTCTGTTTGGAAATGGGCTTCCCTTGAGCTCCTGCAGCACAGGACACAAAGAGTTGCTCTGATTTTCTGAAAGGCTTTGTTCTGTCCAAATAATAACACAGCTGTCTGTGAATGTCCAATGAATGTAGTAGTCTTTCCCCTTTGTTTTGAGGATTAGGGTAAAAGGTAGGTAAGTGGATAGCCTGATTCAAGGCTACCCTGTATACTACCTTTGGCATAAAGGACGGATTGGTTCGTAAGGTAACTCTGTCCTGATGGAAAATGATGAAAGGCTGCACAGCCATGAGGGCTTGTAGTTCCGAAACCCTGCGAGCTGAAGTGATTGCCAGGAGGAAGGCTGTTTTCCAAGACAAGTATTGCAGTTCTGTTGAAGCAGCTGGCTCAAAAGGAGGCAAGGTCAGTTTTTCTAGCATGAAATTGAGGTCCCAAGCAGGTACTGGTGGTTTCCTTGGGGGTTTTATATTCTTAGCCCCTCTGAGGAACTGTCTTAAGAGGGGGTGAGAGAATACAGGAGGATCGGTGTTGTATTCTGCAGAAATGGCTGAGGCATGGATTTTGATGGAGAAGAATGAAAGTCCACTGCTTAGCATCTCAGCTAGGTACTGTAATATTTGGGGTAAATTCAGTATTACAGGATTCTGACCCTTTTTCTCATTCCAGGCACAAAACCGTTTCCATTTTGCAGAGTACGCTTTTCTTGTAGAAGGTCTTCTGGCCTCCAAAATGACATCCTGCACTTCCTTGAAGAGTAGGGCCTGTTGTGAATTTAAGGAATCTTCCATGCGGCTAGATTGAGTGTTTTCAGCTGACTGTGAAGAGTTTTGAAGTTGTGCTGAGTCAGTAGAAGAGGTATTAGAGGCAGGATCCATGGTGGGAAATGCGTCAGGCTTTTCAGGAGTGGGTACCAGTGTTGTCTTGGCCAGTCTGGAGCAATGAGAATCATCTTTGGTCTGTCTGCTCTGGTTTTTGATAGAACTTTGGGCAGCAGGGGGAGAGGTGGAAAGGCATAAACTGTCATTGTTGCCCAACCTTCAGGAGAGTGCGTCCACTTTCCAGGCCTGTGGATGAAAGGTCCTTGAGCAGAATTTTGCCAATTGGTGATTTCTGTGGGAGGCAAAGAGATCTATGTCTGGCCTTCCCCATGCTTGAGTTATCTTTGTGAAAACTTGAGGATGCAACTTCCATTCGTGTGGATCTGTCATATTTCTGCTTAGGTTGTCTGCCAGTGTGTTTTCCTTGCCTGGCAGGTACTGTGCTTGAAGTTCGATTTGTAATTCCAGAGCCATGTTCCAAAGAGACATGGCTTGCCTGCATAGGGGGTATGAATGGGTACCTCCCTGTTTGTTTATGTACCACATTACTGTGGTGTTGTCTGTCCTTATCAATAGCTGGCCTGGATACAGTAGGTCTTTGAAAGCTATAATAGCATTTATAACTGCTAGCATTTCCTTCTGATTGATGTGTAGGTGCTTTTCTTTTGGGGACCATTTGCCCTGAATGCACCGATCTGTCATGTACGTCCCCCAGGCGTAGTCCGAGGCGTCTGTTGTGATGATTTGAATTGCTTGAGGCTTGCAGAATGGGAGACCTATGTTTCTTTGGCATGCTTGAGCCCACCACAGAAATTCCTTTTGAAGACATGGAATTAGTGGTATTATTGTTTCCAAACTGTGTCTGTGTTGAGACCATAGGTTTTTTAGGTACCATTGAAGTTTCCTCATATGCAGCTTTGCACATGGGATTAGCAAGATGCAAGATGCCATGAATCCCAGAGCCTGCAGGATTTTCCTTGCAGTCAGCCTGGTGAAAGTTGCCAGTTTTTTGAAGTATTGAGTTAGTTGCCCTTGTTTCTCTGGCGTGAGGTAGGCAATCTGGGTGTTTGTATCCAAGCTGGCACCCAGGAAAATTATTGTTTGAGAGGGTATTAGCCTTGATTTCTTTTTGTTGACTGTGTATCCCAGAGAGTTCAACAACATTATTACTAACGCCAGATGCTTCATAAGTATGTGCTTGCTGTCCGCTTGGATCAGGCAGTCGTCCAGATATGGGTATATTTGTATCTCTTGAAGTCTGCAGTAGGTTACTGATGCCAGGCATTTCGTGAATACTCTGGGCGCAGTAGATAAGCCAAAGGGCAATGCAGAGAATTGATAATGGGTTGAACCTGCAAGAAATCTGAGGTATCTTCTGCAATCTTGTCTGATTGGGACATGCAGGTATGCCTCCTTGAGGTCCAATGTTACCAGCCAAGACTCCTTGCCCAGCATGGGAAGAAGCTGCTGTAATGTGAGCATCTTGAATTTTGGCACAAGTAAAAATGTGTTTAGGATGGATAGGTCCAAAATAGGTCTCCAATCTTTTCCCTTCCTTGGTACCAGGAATAGTCTGGAATAAAAACCTTGACCCTGTTCTTGCACAAGTACCTCTTGAATAGCTTTCATGTCCATGAGATCTGAAATTTGTTTTTGTGTCTCTGCCCTTTGATTGTGTGGCAGGTTTGGCATGCCTCTCATTTTTGGAAGGGTGTGAAAGTGAAATCTGCAGCCTCTGTCTATAATGTCCAGGATCCATTTGTCTTTTGTGACAATATGCCAATTTTTCAAAAATAATGCCAGTTTTCCGCCTAAAGGTGCTGCCATTTGAGCCTTGCTTGGCATGCAAAGGGGAAAGTCATTGGTTCTGCTTTCTGAATGGCTGTGAACTGTCCTCACCACCTCTTTGTGTGGGTGCTTGCCACTGTCTGCCTCTGAATGATCCTTGAGATTGCCCTCTGCCCCTCGGGCGCCTGTATCTACCTCTTTGGGGTCTGTCCGTGGCTGGAAAGGACCAATTTTTGGAAGGCCAATTTCTAACTGAAACGTGGAGGTTGTACCTGTAAGAAATCTTTTACTGTTTGCATTGATTTTGCCTTTTCCTCCATTTTCTTTAATACATCCTCCGCTTTAACACCAAACAATACATCTTTTTGCAGAGGGGCATCTAGTAATTTAGCTTTGACATGATCTGGTAAGGTTTGCTCTTTGAGCCAGGCATGTCTACGTATGACTGATCCTGTAACAGCAGCTCTACATGAGGCCTCTAAAGCATCAAAACCACATTGCAAGGTATGTTTACCCACTTGTTCTGCACTATGTATCAAATCCTGCAACTCCTTCAAGTCTGGTTGTTCAGGTTGTGACATTTTGTTTCTCAACTGTGATAACAGAAATTGTTGGTACTTTAACTTATGGAACTGACAGTTTAATGCCCTCATGGTTAAGGTGGCCGAGGTGTAAACCTTTTTCCCCCACCTCTCTAAAGCTCTGGAATCTCTCTCTGAAGGTAATGGATTTTTAGCAGTAGAGGCCTTAATTCCCTTGGGACCCTGTGATATAGTTTCTGGGTCAGCCACATGGCTTTTGTATAGGAATTGGTGTGAGTCAGGAACCCGGTAATACCCGTCAGGCTTGACTGGAGCCGGAGGTAAAGAATCTGGGTTAAGGCAGGCCTCCGAATACACGTCATCTAGAATGTCTAAGACAGGAGGTATAGCCAGAGGCCTGTGCTGAGGGAGCAAGAGGAAATCCCTAAGCCTTTTCTTGGAGTCGGAGTACTCTTGGCCTTCCCAGTGGAAGTGTTCCCTCAAGGTATGTAAGGTTTCCCCAAAAGAGTAATCCTCGGGGGGGGGGGGGGGGAGACAGAGGGAATGGACTCCTCTGCATCAGAATCCTCAAAAGGGGAGTAAGAATGTTCCTGGTCTTCAGAATGTTCTGAAATAATGGAGGCCTGGTCCGAGGAGGGGGATTCTTCCTCCACTCTGGGTCTTTTGTCCAGGGGGGGCTGAGAACCCCTAATAAGAGTAATCAAATCCTCAGCCATTTTGAGCATCTGCCTTTTAGGCATGGGGCCTTGAGAAGGGCCCTGTGGAGCTTGTCTTTTAGTATGCATGGCTGATTTAGACTTAGTGAAAGCCTTGATGGAAAAAGAAGAGGAAGGCCTGTAGACACCTTGAGAGGTGGCAGGTCTATCTAAACTCTGAGTTTCACCGCCAATAGTGGCTTCGGTATCTGTAGTCTGGGTGTGGGCCGAAGAGCCTGCGACCTCGGGCACAGAAGACACCGCCAATGAAGTGTCGTCGGTAGTCAGGGGCTGCGTAGGCGCCTCACTGAGAACCGGACCACCTGTAGTCGGCTTTGGCATGGTGTCGGTAGAAGTCGTGGACCTCGTATGTCGGTCCTTAGCTTTGCGTCTTTTACTCAAAACTGGAGTCGGAGTATCCGATGACATAGTGTAATTAAATTTTTTGCCAAAATAGTGTTGGGCGAACTCCGCCCGATGCTTAATAGTGCGTCTGTTGAATGTAGCACAAAAACGACAGGTCGAGACGTCGTGGTCTGGGCCTAGGCAAGGAATGCAGAGGGAATGAAAATCCTTATGCGGTATTTGCTTCCCACAAGAAATGCAATTATTAACTTTGTCTGACATCGGTCTGAGGCAAGAAAAGTTTCAACGGGTACTTAGCTTTCAAGAAGACTTCGGTTGAAAAATATTCGTAATCTCAGGAGCTGGCCGACCGGCACTTGCGAACTGCTTCTGCTTCGGGCACTGCGCGGCAAGAAAGACTGAAGAAAATAGCGTCGGCGGGATCTTTTATACCCCTGCCGCACTGACGTCAGGGAGGAAGCGACGACAACCGACGCCGGACCTAGACTTTGGAATTCGGCCAACCGAGGACCAGCCTGACGGCAGGAAAACCCATCGGTTATGACTGCAGCTGTATGCACGATGAACATCAAAGGATGATTTCCTCACCACTGTAAACACATGATGGTCAAAGGCTAGCTTACTATCTATGTGTGTGTCCCTACATCCCTGACTACTGGGTCAACTCTAAGGGGTGTGCTGTCAATATGATAGTTCCCAAGGATGGAAGACTTCCCAAAGGACACATGCATTTCTTGGCATTTAGTTTTAGTTCATGGGTCTGACACCAACAGTTGTTTGTCTAGGTCAGCCACTCCTGGAGAATATTTGTGTCAGTGTGAGATTCAGATGACAGCTCCTAATTTGCAATCATCTGTAAATTTAGTCAGCCAGAGACCACTTGACATTGACCTTGACTTCTGAGAAGTAAATGCCAAATGGAGCGGTCCAAGGACTGATCCTTGAGGGATTCCACTTGTGACTGGCCTCTCTGTAGAGGTGGACTCTCACATTCTAACTTCCTGGGTCCTGTTTGTGAGCCAGTTGGCTATCCATTAGGTGATATATGGGTTTGTACCCAACCTCTTGAGTTCATCAACAATGTCAGAGTAGGGTATTGTGTCAAATGCCTTGGCCAGGTCAAGGTAGGCAATGTGAACGATTCTGCCCTCATCCACTGCTTTGGTGACCTTCTCAAAAGTCCACCAGGTTGAGTAGGCATGATCTGTCCTTGATGAAACCAAACTGGGTTGGGTCCAGTGTCTGGAGGTTTACTATATCTCTACTGATTATCTCCATGACAATTCTTTTCGTGGCTTCCTAGTACTGCTTTTTTTGCACCATTTCCTCTGAGAAACTGGTCCTGAAGAAGATTATGTTGAAATCATCCAAACTGTTAAGTTCAAACTCTTTAGGTTGGGATGTACCAAACCTTTTCCCCTGGGACAGCAGGACACAGGTTTGAGGAAGCAGTACAAGTCACTGTCTGGCCAACTGCACTGTAAAGGGAGTACCACAGCTGCATAGGCCATAGTGGGGCTGCAAACAAGAATGTGAAGTTAACAGAATGGTCCCTCTTCAGATAAAGGGGAACATGAACTGTCCAATACTGCCTTTCACTGCTTTATGGAGGATAAACTTGCTAATACATAGTTTTGTTGGATACAGAAAGTAAAACAAGACTATCATGACTGCGCATAAAACAAGGCAAAAACTCAAAATGGAACGTATACAGATTTGAAACCACATTCAGCACCATTTTCTGAGCATTTTTTTTACCACCTTTTAACAACCATCACATGCAGGTAGGTGCCTGCGTGAAAGGGTGTGCCTTCTTTGAAGGTTGGGCATAGGGCTGGAAACTTGGCACCGTAAAAATCCACTGCCAATAATTAGCGGACCGGAGTTCCGCTGTGGAGACCCCTAACCAGGAAAAAGCCAAAAGAAAGACTTGCCCAACACTTAGCTAATTCACATGTACTTATAAGTGTGTATCTTATGCATCTTTTTATCCTGATGCAGTCTTATACAAGCACAATATAAAAGGTTGAAACATTAAAAGGTTCATCTTTCCTGTTCTTTTTTTTTCCCATTTACGACTACACACCCTGGACACATTTAATTGGTCTATTCTCATGTTCAGATCTGAGGAGATGTAGGCTACCTGGAGATAAAGGCCCACGTGATAGACTGTCTCAGGCTACCACTACGCTAGGCTACACAGCCTGTAGAATGGATTCATCCTTGTTTAGGTATCATGTGTCCGGGTAGTTGTTCCTAATCACCTTCAGCGTTCCTGGTGAACAAACTGCTTTGCAAATTTCTAGTGCTTGGATGAGGACCATTATTTCATTCTAAACAATATGCCTTTTTGATCATGGACTGGCTTCAGATGCTCTGTACCCTGAAATGGTACATGTAGGATGCACAGGGTAGACTGTGTTTATGTTCGTTCTGGGACAACAAAAGGCATCAGAAGTTTCCACCATATGAAGTCCTTAATGATAGAGGGGTTCAAGAACAACATCTTGTTCAACAAGTGCCTGCACTTACTTTCAAAAGGTTTTTGTAATCCTACTGGACTTTAAAGTGCACCAAGGCCAAGGGATGAAGGGTAAAGGCTAATGTGAAGTCCACAGCTCTAAGGATTGCTTGAACTGACAGTGCCTTACTCTGACCAAGTCCCTGAAGAACTGTCAGCTGCATAACTCTGTTCAGCAGGAGGGCATTTCCTCTTATGTACCCAAAACCACTCCTGTGAAAATCTTGCTCTATTCAAGTATAAGGCTCATATATGGAAAATTTGGTTATGTTGTGACAATGGATAATTCCATGGCCCTCTACATCCTCTGGGCAGAAGCTGCCCCTATCAAAAAGTCTCCACTAAAACAATATCTGCGGACCCTTTGGTCATAAGGTGGCCACACAAAGTGCTACTTGGCAAACACCCTGGCCATTGCGGACTCAAAAAAGGGCAAGCCAGTCTACTGGAATTCTAATCCCCCACTCTGAGCTTCAAGAATTACCTATGTTCCTTGTGGAGAATGTATTCAAGTATCTATCTTTTAGATCTAAGGGTACAGAAGGGATTGAGGATAAAGCAGCAGGCAGAGCAGTGCCTAGACATGGCAACCTGAATCTGGGAACCTTATGAAAACTGTTCAGCCAGGAAAGGTTCAGTATACACCTCCAAGGGCCATCACATACAAGAGCCAAAAAAGCCTGGAGAAGAATCTATTTCTGGATCCCACAGGGAAACTGCCTACATGGTTCCTATCTAATGAAGATGAGCCAAAAGCAGTTGTGCTATCTGCTTCACTTCTGAGAGAATGTGAAAAATTCCAAGAAAAGAATGAAAGGTTTTGAATTCTACCTTTTAGCCTCATTAAATGAGGGCTGGGAGGATGGCCTAATGGTTAAGGTGTTCGTCTTACACACACAAGGTGCAGGGTTCGAGTCTCACAAGGGATAATTGGCTAGGCTTACAATGGCTCGCAAGGGCAGTTAGCTTAGTACTAACCTATGAATTACCATGCCTGTTACTGCACCTGTACTGCAGGCATCTGTGGGCAGCATACCCAATATATGACTATATGCATGCAAAGGTAGCATAGCTAAATCCAGTATGGAGCTTCTATACAGGAATTTACAGGTTTTTAAGTTCAAAGGTTGCTGCTAGGCAAATAATATTAAAGATCATTTTGTAGCATAGTCACTGCAATTCCCACTACTTAATAACCATATCAATGTGGGTTTGTGGGGAAAGACCAAGGGTGCAGTGACAGTTACCCACTCACTCATTCCAGCAGAGTCTGAAGAAGACTGAGAAGGCCAGTTAGCTTAATATGAAGAGTCAGTCTGTTCCACAGGAGAGGAACTGTTTCAATGAGCAGGCAAGCTGGTTCAGTTTATGTTATGGTGAAGGTTAATATCTTTAGTATGGGTGTTTGTGGTGTTGCTGGTTTTGCAAACATGAATGTCATCACCCAGGGCAGGGCTATTTGGTCACCATTAAGAGGATTATATGAGAGTACAAGACAGAATAGTGCTTTAAGACATTTTAGCATAGGTAATGGAACTCAAGCTTCAATTCCATTGGGGGTCTTTCAATTTGGACCATATGTCTGGACAGGTACATGCTAAAGGAAGCATCATATTCAATTACGAGTTGAACAGGGGAGAAATACAGAGGTAGGACAACATCTTTGGACTTGGGAGAAATACCCGTAGTTATCAGCTGGGCTAAGTAGCAAGTTTTTTTTTTTTTTTTTTTTTTTTTTTTTTTTTTTAACAACTATGGCTACACATTGCTGAGAGTCCACAAAGGAGTTGATAACCAAGTTCAGTTATTAGCAAACTTGGGTCAGCAAGAGGCCTCTGACATCAGAGAGAGTAAATAAAGCACCACACTGTAGAACATACCAAACCTCACACCACAAGTTCCAGGCCAGATGAATTCACTCAGTTTAGTACACAGACTGATTAAGTAAAAGAGAAAAAATAACTTCTGCAGTAAAAGTTAACAGCAAAACTTCAAAAGTACAGTTTTGTACCTACCATAAATGTAGATGTTCGAAGATCCACATTGCTGCAGTCCTTACACTTGGGTAATCCGCTGTCCTCGGTCGGCCAGAATAACAAAGTATAAGGCTGACGTCGGTCAAGGCGCATTTGACTGACATCAGGACGTCAGGGTACAAATGCGCATGACCGACGTCATATCCTCAGTCTTTTCTTGCCCCAGATGTCAGAAGACCCTAAACATAAAGGTCAAAACCCAAAGACAACAACCAAACAACCAACCATCCCAACACTAAAAATATGTACAATATATACAATATATACAATATACCTCATATGGACAACCCAACCCACACAACCGCCTCAAACTACAGAGGGGAAGGAGGGAGGGTAAATTGGACTGCAGCAATCTGGATCTTCGAACATCTACATTTATGGCAGGTACAAAACTGTACTATGTTCTTCATCTCACATTGCTGCAGTCCTTACACTTGGGTAGAATCCCAAAGCAGAGGTAAGGGAGGATGGCCAAACTATAATGAAGCAGGAGCTGCCAAAATGCCCTGCAAAACAGCAGTGGCAAAACCAGCCCTGGATTTAGAGTACAGAGGAAGGTGATAATGCCTAGAGAAAGTATGCACTGAACTCCAAGTAGCTGCCTCCAAAATATCCTTAGTTGCCACCCCCCACAAAAAAGCTGTTGAAGTGGCAGTAGCCCTAGTGGAATGAGGCCTAATCCCAGCTGGAATTTCCTTGCCATGATGGGAATAACAGAAAGCAATGCAAAACCCAATCCACTTAGAAATAGTTTGTTTTGACACAGGCTTGCCCTGAGAACTCAAAGCAAAAGAAACAAATAACTGCTGAGACTGCCTGAACCCTTTAGTTCTGTCCAAATAATATCGCAGCTGCCTGTGTACATCTAAAGTGTGCAAAATCTTTTCCCCTTTATTTTGGGGACTTGCATAAAAAGTAGGCAAATGAATAGTTTGGTTTAAAGCCACACTAGAAACCACCTTAGGCATAAAGGAAGGATTAGTACGCAAAGATACCCTATCCTTATGAAAAATTAAGAAAGGCTCAACCGCCATAAGGGCCTGCAACTCAGAAACCCTTCTTGCAGAGGTAATAGCCAACAAAAAAGCAGTCTTCCATGACAAAAACTTTAATTCAGCAGTAGCTGCAGGCTCAAAAGGTTGTAGAGTGAGTTTCTCCAACACAAAATTGAGATCCCAAGCAGGAGTAGGAGCTCTTCGTGGGGGTCTTATATTCTTTGCCCCTCTAAGAAATTGCTTGAACAAAGGATGAGAAAACAATGGTGGGTCACAATCATAGTGAGCGAAATTGCTGCAGCATGAACCTTAATAGAAGAGAAGGACAAACCTTTGTCCAATAACTCAGTAAGATATTGAAGAGCCACACTTAAATTAGGCTCAGAAACATCAAAATGCTTTGCTGCACTCCAAAATAAAAATCTCTTCCATTTATCTGCGCACACTTTCCTTGTACTAGGCCTTCTAGCTTCCAAAATAACATTCAAAACTGGCTGTGGAAGTGGAGGCCCACTATGGTTCAAAACAGAATATGCCAGGCTGTTAGGTGCAGAGAGTGAAGCTTGACATTGAGCAAATGACTGTCCTCCTGAGACAACAGGTGTGGAATCGAAGGCAAAGGCCATGGAGGCTTCCGTACCAGGCTTCTCAGTAATGGGTACCAATGCTGTCGAGGCCAATCTGGAGCTATCAAAATCATCCTTGGCTTGTCTTGTCTGGCCTTTAGTAGTACCTTTGGGAGGAGAGGCAGAGGCGGAAAGGCATACACATGAAGATTGCTCCAATTGAAGGAAAGAGCATCCACTTTCCAAGCTGTGGGATGAAACCTTTTTGTGCAAAACTTTGGCAGCTGATGGTTTAGTGGAGAAGCGAACAGATCTATGTCTGGAGTTCCCCATGACACTGTCAATTTCTGAAATACATGAGGATCCAATTTCCACTCGTGGGGATCCATAATTTGCCTGCTCAACACATCTGCTAAGGAGTTCTGTGCTCCCGGCAGAAATCTTGCCTGAAGATTTAGCTGTAAACTGAGAGCAGTCTCCCACAAAATCATTGCTTGCCTGCATAGAGGATAAGAATGTGTTCCGCTTGGCTTGTTGATGTACCACATGACAGTTGTGTTGTCTGTTAGAATCAACACCTGCCCTGGAAGAAGTAAATCCTTGAAAGCTATTAATGCAAACTGGACTGCTAACATCTCTTTCAAGTTGATATGTAGATGTTGTAGTCTGGCAGGCCACTTGTCTTGTATCCACTTTCCATTCAGATGAGCTCCCCAAGCTTTGTCTGAGGCATCTGTCGTTAGAATCTGACTCGCCTCTGGCCGGGTCACAGAGAGTCCCTTGTTTAGGTGACATTCCTGAGCCCACCACAACAATTCCTTTTGAATGCAAGGTATTATTTGAATGACAGTGTCCAAATCCTGGCAGTGCTGTGTCCATACATTCTTGAGATACCATTGCAGCTTCCTCATATGCAGTTTGGCATTGGGAAGCACCAGAATACAAGATGCCATGAACCCTAAGGCTTGAAGGACTGTCCTTGCAGTCAGCCTGGACTGATGAGACAACTGATGAAAGTAAAGGGAAAGATTATTTTGTTTGTCCGGGGTCAAAAGGCCATCTGGGATGCTGTATTCAGTCTCACACCCAGAAAGCACATGTCCTGAGAGGGTACTAGACTGGACTTTATTTCGTTCACAGAATACCCTAGGCATCTTAGCACTGCTATCACATAATCCAAATGATGAAGAAGCTCGTCCCTTCCTTGAGCCAGAATCAGGCAGTCGCCCAAATAAGGATAGATCTGTATTCCTTTTAACCTGAGGAAAGCTATCACTGGAGCCAGAACCTTCGTGAACACTCTGGGCAGTAGATAAGCCAAAGGGCAATGCAGAGAACTGATAATGAGAAGTCCCCGCTCGAAAACGCAGATACTTCCTGCAACTCAGTCTGATAGGAACATGAAGATAAGCCTCCTTGAGATCCAAGGTTACCATCCAATGATCTTTGCCCAGCAGAGGTAAAAGCTGCTGTAACGTCAACATTTTGAACTTGGGAATGTCCAGATAAGTGTTGAGGATAGATAAGTCCAAAATTGGTCTCCACGTGTTCCCTTTCTTTGGTACCAGGAACAGGCGAGAATAAAATCCTAGGCCCACTTCTGGCATAGGGACCGGCTGTATGGCCCCTATTTGGAGTAACAGAGAAATTTGCTTGTGAGCCTCTATTCTTTGTTGAGGAGGAACGTCTGGCATGCCTTTGAAAGGAGGCAAGGTATGAAAATAAAACCTGTAACCATGGTAAATGATATCCAACACCCATCTGTCTTGGGTAATTAAACTCCAATTTTCTTTGAAAAGTGCCAACCTTCCTCCCAAAGGTGCTGCCAGACGAGCAGGTTCTGGCAGCTGAAAAGGTAGGTCATTGGGTCTGTTTACGAAAGGACTGACCCCTGCCCTCACCAAGACTGTGCAGGAGAACTCCCTGTTCTAGGCCTGAAAGAGCCCTGAGCTCTGCCCCTACCACGTCTAGATCTACCCCTAGACTGGGAATCATAAGAAGGATACGTCCACCCCTTAGAAGGCCAATTTCTACTAAACTTTGGAGGCTGAACCTGCAAAAAATCTTTAACAGTCTGCATAGACTTAGCCTTGTCTTCCATTTTCTTTAAGACTGTCTCAACAGGAGAACCAAACAACACATCAGATTGTAAAGGAGCATCTAAAATCCTTGATTTAACATGGTCAGATAAATTCTGATCCCTCAGCCAGGCGTGCCTGCGAAGAACTGACCCAGTGGCAGCCACCCTAGACGAGGCCTGTACAGCATCAAAACCACATTGCAAAGAATGCTTACCCATCTGTTCAGAAACATGTACTAAATCTTGTAACTCTTTACAATCAATACCTTCCGCCAGAGCATCCACCTTAGACTTCAATTGAGAAAGGAGATAGTTTTGGTATTTCAACATGTGAAACTGGCAATTCAAAGCCCTCATAGCTAGAGTGGAGGAAGTATAAACTTTCTTTCCCCATCTATCCAAGGCCCTGGCCTCTTTATCTGAAGGAACCGGATTCTTGACAACAGAAGCCTTAACACCTTTAGGCCCCTGACTAACAGTTTCTGGGTCTGCCCTAGGACTCTTAAAAAGATACTTATGAGCTTCAGGCACCCTGTAATACCTATCCGGTTTAACAGGAGCAGGAGGCAAAGAATCAGGATTAAGAGAAGCCTCTGTAAAAAATCTTCCACCACATCCAAAACAGGAGGTATAGCCAAAGGCCTATGCTGGGGTAAAACAAAAATCCCTAAGCCTTTTCCTGGAATCAGAGAAGTCCTGACCTTCCCCTTAAAATGCTCCCTCATGGAATGAAGAGTTTCTGAAAGAAAAATCCTCAGGAGGAGAAGCAGAAGGAGTAGAATCATCCACATCAGAATCAGAATAAGGAATACTCCTGCAAGTCTTCAGCCAAGACTCTGAAACATCCGAAGCCTGCTCAAAACTCCCTAGCTCAGGCTCCACCCTAGGTCTCTTATCAGGAGGGGGCATAGAACCCCTAATCAAAGTAATCAAATCTTCTGCCATTTTAAGCATATGCTTCTTGGGCACAGTTCCTGAAGAACTAGGGGTGACACCAACTGAAGCTAAACCTGGCCTGCCTCTGGGAGAAGCCTTGGAAACAGAAGGAGAGGGCCTAACCACCCTAGGAAGGGAGGGGAGTATAGTAACCTGAGAAGCCCCATCAGCCTGACCTGCCTCCTGAGAGGCCACATCTTGCAATAACAAAGTCTCTCCCTGGGATCCCAAAGAAACCTCCGGTGGAACCACCGACTCCACCGACGCCTCTAAAGAACCGGCATCCGGTACAGACGGTTCTTCTAGCCTAGGCTTAACTGCTTTGTCCTTGCGCTTCTTCTAAGAAGCGGGCGTCGGAGCATCCGACGGCATTTTATAATTGCACCCTTTCCCGAAGACTAACCTGGCACAATCTAACCTTCTCTTTATAGTGCGCTTATTGAATCTAGCACAAGAGCGACACCCAACAACGTCGTGCTCAGGCCCTAAACAAGGAATACACAAAGTATGGTAGTCTCTATGCGGTATCTGTTTCCCACAAGAAATACAATTATTCACTTTTTCTGACATCCGGTAAACCACTGAGACAAGAAAAAACTAAAATATTCCCCAACGGGGTACTTAGCCAACTTTGACTCGGTCTGAAACTCCGAAATCGAACAATTTCAGAACGCCAACCGGCACTTGCAACGCTGCTTCTGCATCGGACCATGCGGCAAAAAAGACTGAGGATATGACGTCGGTCATGCGCATTTGTACCCTGACGTCCTGATGTCAGTCAAATGCGCCTTGACCGACGTCAGCCTTATACTTTGTTATTCGGGCCGACCGAGGACAGCGGATTACCCAAGTGTAAGGACTGCAGCAATGTGAGATGAAGAACACTTTTATACCATTAAGAGCAAGTAACACTTCTCTGGCGAATCAGCTTTCAGAAAAGCCTTTTCACAGTACACCTATCTGCTGGTAAGCATTAACTTAAATCCATGCATTTGCTCAATTAAAGAATCATCCAATTAAAAATTCACTAAAAAGTTTAACTTTTTAATATTCTTTTTAACCTTCGTATATTAAATGCTTCCAAGATAATTCTCTACTCAAACCTCTTGGAAACACTATCATATTTTAAAATAAATACTGCTTCCTTCCTTCCTTAAATGTTCCTTAAATTTTTCATCAGTACTAAACCTAGTATTTACTTGTTCCAAAACAGCTGCCTGTAACCCCTGTAGGTCTGCATTATGGTGTTCCTTAAAGTGCATAGCTACAGGACTCTGAAATCTTTTCTTCTTGATGTCCCTTATGTGCTCTTTTAATCTTGCAGCAAAACTTCTCTTGCTCTCCCCAATATAAAATAATCCCCAAGGAAATTTAAACTATATACAGTGCAATTATAGCATTTGCCCCTTCCTGATTTCTTATTTATTTGCATGTCTGTCACACTTAAATGCTTCAGATCAAACAAATTTAAATATTAGACAAAGATAACCCAAGTAAACACAAAACGCAGTTTTTAAGTGACAATTTTATTTCTTAAGAAGAAGAAAAAAAATATCCAAACCTACATGGTCCTATGTGAAAAAGTAATTACCCCACCTTGTTAAATCATGAAGTAACTGTGGTTAATCACATTTTTTGGAAAGCTGAGTTCAATTTCACTAGCCACACCCAGGCCTGATTACTGCCGGACCTGTTGAATAAAAAAGATCACTTAAATAAAACCTGCAAGACTCAAAAACAAAACCACAAACTGATAAATACCATCGTTGCAGGTCGCTGCACCTCTAAAAAGCTCCTAGTAATCCAGAGGTTATATTCAGGACTCCTAATAATCCAAAAAATGTCTGTAAAGAACGCCAATAAACGAAAATACCAAACAGGAATTTTATTAAGCTTAAAACCAAGCTTTTAATGCTCTGCACCAACTTCTTCAGAAAGCAAACTAAAAACAAAGAACAATACATCTGTCCCATTATTTAAGCATCATAGCTCCACTCAAACTCTCCCCCTTGTGGACACACCTGAAAATTGCACATCAATGCACTTAAAAAATGTAACCACAGGAAAAACTGTGCATCACCATTTGTATAAGATCAACATGACCAGCCCTGAATATTTGCAATTAAACTAATACTGTAAATTTACGCCACCAGCATAGCATGTATACAATCTTAAATACCTGGTAGACACCATAAACACACAAGTGGCAAACCCAGGAAAAGTATATGTGTGTAGCGCCTGTTTTAAAAAAGCCATGTAAATAAAACAAAATGCCATTCAGATGGTAACACAACTCGATGGAAGACTACAAACCATGAGTTGATATAAAATATACAAAATACATCTATGAGTATACCTTGGAAATGTATGCTTAACATTGTTATGTTGTTATCATAACCATCTGATAATAGTAGCAGTATTAGCAGCAAAAAAAAAAAAAAGTAAGTTATAGTTATATATTGATTGCATATTGTGTGTAGTGGCCGGTACTAGGAGGCTGACGTCCCTTACATAAAAGACTATTCTGATGAACGATCAAACTACACATCCCCCGCTTAAAATAATGGACCACAATGTAACCATTGATAAAGACATTAAAAAATAAAACCAATAATAACAAAGTAGCCCTAAACCATTTTAACAATCAAAAAACGAAGAAAGAAACAATCCCCATAAAATAGCTAAAAAGGTGGTCATTCCCAAGGGGATTAAATCAGTCTAAGAAGCTTCACCTAACTAGGTTTCTCAGTTTAAGAAAGCAACTAATAGAAAGCATGCTGTTTAGTCCAGGTAGGTGGTAAGCTTCCAATATGAGTTGCCACATCAACTTCTTGCATTCAAATCTCAGAGAATCAGGACCCCCTGTGCCTCCATCACAAAGTTGGTCAATCACCAAAAATGAAAATACATGACCTGGGTTGTCTAGAATGTGTTTAGCCAGCGCATTGTCTACTTTCCCCTTCTTGATGGCATATAAGTGTTCGTATAACCGTTCTTGTAGCTTCCTGTCGGTCTTGCCAGCATAGAAGCCAGGGCAAACAGAACACTGGGCCAAATATACCACCCGATTGCTAGCACAATTGAAACTTCCTTGAATAAGAAACTTCCTGTCCTTAATGGAAAGGCTGTGCTTGCTTTATCATATCTACAGTACCTGCACATGTTACACTTGTACATCCCAGATCTGGGGGAGGTACCAGATATTTTAGACTCCAAAATATTTTTGATGTTAAGGCCCCTCCTGAAAGTGACCTTAGGGTACAATGCCAGCCCAGGTACTCCTGTTGACTCAGTGGTTAATAAACACCAATTCTTCCTTATGATGGACACAATGACAGTTGCGTCCAAGTTGTAAGTAATTATAAAATTATAGTTGAAGTTATCTGACTCACGAGAAGGATGAGGCAAGCCTGATGACCCGCTGTTCAAGTTCCCCAAAATGGGGCTAAAATTACCATTGGCCCTCTTACCTTGCACTTCCAAGCTTAAATCTGTGACGAAATCTGCAGGATACCCTCTACAAACAAACATGTCAGCGATAAACCTGTACTCGTCATAAAATTTTTTATCTTCTGAAATCATGTGGGCCGCTCGAACAAATTGGCCCTTCATGATAGCCCTCTTTTGGTGGATTGGATGTTCACTATCGAAGTGTAGGTATGAATTTGAAAATGTCGGCTTCCGATGTAGATTAGCCACGAAGCGATTCATGGTCCTATCTTTCTCAATTTCTACATCCAAATAGGCTATCTTATCAGTTGCAAAATTAGATGTAAATTTCAAAAATTCGGTAGAACCATTAAAAGAAGTCACCAAGGTATTTGCATCATCTTGTGAACCATTGAGGATGATAAAAATATCGTCCAAGAACCTAGTGTATAACGACACTTTCTCTTGGACTAGGAAATTGCATAAAACGAACACCCTCTCCCAATGGGCCATTACTAAATTCGCCACACTGGCTCCGTAAGGTCATCCCATGGGAACACCAACCAATTGATGGAACCACCGGTTGTTGAATGAGAAAAAGTTGCAAGTGAGAATAATATCCATAACTCACTGACCAGTGAGATCTCTTCTGTCGGAGCATGATGGAAGCCCAATTCCAATTGAATCCACTAGACTGCCACGAGGTGGGGAATAGATGAATATAGATCAACCACATCGATCGTCAAGAGGCAACTATCAGCATTGAATGGGACGGAACCCACCTTTTCTAGAAAAGCCTAAGAATCTCTCGAAATATGTGGAACACGATACATGTACTTCTTGAGAATAGAGGTAGTATAACCTATGCAGCCGCTAAGGTGGTGGACAATATTCTCAAGAAGTACGTGTATCGTGTTCCACATATTTCGATGTGGTTGATCTATATGGGATCACCTTGTGGAGCCAGCGTGGCAAATTTAGTAATGGCCCATTGGGAAAGGGTGTTCGTTTTATGCAATTTCCTAGTCCAAGAGAAAGTGTTGTTATACACTAGGTTCTTGGACGATATTTTTATCATCCTCAATGGTTCACAAGATGATACAAATACCTTGGTGACTTTTTTTTAATGGTTCTACCGAATTCTTGAAATTTACATCTAATTTTGCAACTGATAAGATAGTCTATTTGGATGTAGAAATTGAGAAAGATAGGACCATGAATCGCTTTGTGGCTAATATACATCGGAAGCCGACATTTTCAAATTCATACCTACACTTGGATAGTGAACATCCAATCCACCAAAAGAGGGCTATCGTGAAGGGCCAATTTGTTCGAGCAGCCCGCATGATTTCAGAAGATAAAAAATTTTATGACTAGTGCAGGTTTATCGCTGACATGTTTGTTTGTAGAGGGTATCCTGCAGATTTCGCCACAGATTTAAGCTTGGAAGTGCAAGGCAAGAGGGCCAATGGTCATTTTAGCCCCATTTTGGGGAACTTGAACAGCGGGTCATCAGGCTTGCCTCGTCCTGCTCGTGAGTCCGATAACTTCAACTATAATTTTATAACTACTTAAAACTTGGACGCAACTGCCATTGTGTCCATCATAAGGAAGAATTGGTGTTTATTAACCACTGAGTCAACAGGAGTACCTGGGCTGGCATTGTACCCTAAGGTCACTTTCAGGAGGGGCCTTAACATCAAAAATATTTTGGAGTCTAAAATATCTGGTACCCCCCCAGATCTGGGATGTACAAGTGTAACATGTGCAGGTACTGTAGATATGTTAAAGCAAGCACAGCCTTTTCCATTAAGGACAGGAAGTTTCTTATTCAAGGAAGATTCAATTGTGCTAGCAATCGGGTGGTGTATTTGGCCCAGTGTTCTGTTTGCCCTGGCTTCTATGTTGGCAAGACCGACAGGAAGCTACAAGAACGGTTATACGAACACTTATATGCCATCAAGAAGGGGAAAGTAGACAATGCGCTGGCTAAACACATTCTAGACAACCCAGGTCATGAATTTTCATTTTTGGTGATTGACCAACTTTGTGATGGAGGTACAGTGGGGTCCAGATTCCCTGAGACTTGAATGCAAGGAGTTGATGTGGCAACTCAAATTGGAAGCTTACCACCTACCTGGACTAAACAGCATGCTTTCTATTAGTTGCTTTCTTAAACTGAGAAGCCTAGTTAGGTGAAGCTTCTTAGACTGATTTAATCCCCTTGGGAATGACCACCTTTTTAGCTATTTTATGGGGATTGTTTCTTTCTTCGTTTTTTGATTGTTAAAATGGTTTAGGGCTACTTTGTTATTATTGGTTTTATTTTTTAATGTCTTTATCAATGGTTACATTGTGGTCCATTATTTTAAGCGGGGGATGTGTAGTTTGATCGTTCATCAGAATAGTCTTTTATGTAAGGGACGTCAGCCCCCTAGTACCGGCCGCTACACACAATATACAATCAATATATAATATATAACTATAACTTACTTTTTTTTTTTTTGCTACTAATACTGCTACCATTATCAGATGGTTATGATAACAACATAACAATGTTAAGCATACATTTCCAAGGTATACTGATAGATATATTTTGTATATTTTATATCAACTCATGGTTTGTAGTCTTCCATCGAGTTGTGTTACCATCTGAATGGAATTTTGTTTTATTTACATGGCTTTTTTAAAACAGGCGCTACACACACATACTTTTCCTGGATTTACCACTTGTGTGTTTATAGCGTCTACCAGGTATTTAAGATTGTATACATGCTATGTTGGTGGCGTAAATTTAGAGTATTAGTTTGATTACAAATATTCAGGGCTGGTCATGTTGATCTTATACAAATGGTGATGCACAGTTTTTCTGTGGTTAAGTTTTTTTAAGTGCATTGATGTGCAATTTTCAGGTGTGTCCACAAGGGGGAGTGTTTGAGTGGAGCTATGATGCTTAAATAATGGGACAGATGTATTGTTCTTTGTTTTTAGTTTGCTTTCTGAAGAAGTTGGTGCAGAGCGCCAACGAAGAGCTTGGTTTTAAGCTTAATAAAATTCCTGTTTGGTATTTTCGTTTACTGGCGTTCTTTACAGACATTTTTTTGGATTATTAGGAGTCCTGAATATAACCTCTGGATTACTAGGAGCTTTTTAGAGGTGCAGCGACCTGCAACGGTGGTACTTAAATAAAACCTGTCAGACAAAGTGAAGTAGGCCAAAAAATCCCAAAAAAGGAAGACATCATGCTGCGATCTAAAGAAATTATGGAACAGATGACAAACAAAGTTACTAACATATCAGTCTGGAAAAGACTACAAAGCCATTTCTAAAGCTTTGGGATTACAGTGAGCCACAGTGAGAGCCATTATCCACAAATGGAGAAAACATGCAACATTGGTGAACCTTCCCAGGACTGGCGGGCCTACAAAAATTACCCCAACAGCGCAGCGACGGCTCATCCAAGAGGTCACAAAAGAACCCAGCACAACATCTAGAGAACTGCAGGCCTCACTTGCCTCAGTTAAGGTCAGTGTTCATGACTCAACCATAAGAAAGAGACTGGGCAGAAATGTCATGCATGGCAAAGTTCCAAGGCGAAAACCACTGCTGACCAAAAAGAACATAAAGGCTCGTCTCACTTTGCCAAAAAAATCTCGATGATCCCAAAGATCTTTGGGAAAATATTCTGTGGACTGATGAAACAAAAGCTGAACATTTTGGGAGGTGTGCATCCCATTTACATCTGGCGTAAAAGTAACACAGCATTTCAGAAAAAGAACATCATGTTAACAGTCAAGCATGGTGGTGGTGATGGTCTGGGGTTGCTTCTGGACCTGGATGGAACCATGAATTCTGCTCGCTACCAAAAAAATCCTGAAGAATAATGCCCGGCCATCAGTTTGTGACCTCAAGCTGAAGCGCACTTGGGTTCTGCAGCAGGACAATGATCAAAAACACACCAGCAAGTCCACCTCTGAATGGCTTAAAAAAAACAAAATGAAGGTTTTGGAGTGGCCCAGTCAAAGTCCGGACTTGAATCCAATTGAGATGCTGTGGCATGACCTTAAAAAGGCGGTTCATGCTCGGAAACCCTCCAATATGGCTGAATTAAAAGAATTCTGCAAAGAAGAGTGGGCCAAAATTCCTCAACAGCGATGTGAAAGACTCATTGCCAGTTATCGCAAACGCTTGACTGCAGTTGTTGCTGCTAAGGGTGGCACAACCAGTTATTAGGTTTAGGGGGCAATTACTTTTTCACATAGGGCCATGTAGATTTGGATAGTTTTTTTTCCCTTAATAAATAAAATCATCACTTAAAAACTGCATTTTGTGTTTACTTGAGTTATCTTGGTCTAAAATTTATATTTGTTTGATGATCTGAAACATTTAAGTGTGACAAACATGAAAAAAATAAGAAATCAGGAAGGGGCAAATACTTTTCCATTCAATAAAATCATTACTTAACTGCATTTTGTGTTTACTTGAGTTATCTTTGTCTAAAATTTATATTTGTTTGATGATCTGAAACATTTAAGTGGGACAAACATGAAAAAAATAAGAAATCAGGAAGGGGCAAATACTTTTCCATTCCACTGTACAATCTTTTCACTACTGCAAATGAAGCTGCCTCTTCTATCAAAATGTTTTCAAGTTATTGCTTTCAAAACTATCAACTATGTGCTTGCATACTGTGCAACTGTCACATGGAAAAGTTCCTTATCTCACTATATTATTTTCTATATTTTTTGTCTCTCAAATTTTCCATGTACTAACATGTCCTTAAGACTCCTTCCTGTTTTATATGAAAAACAAAGTTTAACATTTTAGCCAGGATTTTTCTTTCTGTATATAGGACCAGTAATACCCATTTTCTATAAAATATTAGAAAAAATAGTATACTTAGACACAAAATATACTTCACTTTCTTTTTCTGCATTATGTTCTGTGCTTTATTCACTTTTTTATTCATTACTTTATTATACCCCAACCATACTTTCTCTGGCTCATAGCCACTTTCTATAAACATGTTAACTGTATTTTGAACTTCCTTCTCGCACTCCTTTCTGTCACTGCATAAAAGTTTAACCCTGACCATTTCCCCATAAGGAATGGAAGAAACCGTGTGTGGGAGGGTGACAACTAGTTCCATGCAACATAAAGCTTGGCTGTCCCATTTTTTTAAATATTTTAGTTTTAAGGTTACCACCTTCTTGCCCTTCTATATTAATATCCAAATAATTTACTGTCTTTCCCTTTTGTAACCCATCAAACTTTATCTCAAACCTGTTCACTTGCAGTTAGTTCTTGAACAAACTTTTCCACCTCTCCATAGCCTCCCTTGCAAACAAAAACCAAATCACCAATGTGTCTGAAAAAATTGAACATGTTTTCTAAAAATATGGTAAAACAAGTCTCAGAAGTACCACTGTGGAACAACTTTCTTTTGTGTAGTTCTAGTTGTCAGTGTCACATTAGCTTCCATGGTGAAGCATAGGTATAATTCTTCTTTGTCCGCTAGGCAGCAAAGTTACTTGCTAGAGAACTTTCCAGCAGGTTAGGTTTGGTCAAAGAAACAAAGTCTGGAGACAATTCATTTTGGATCAGTCCTTTATTCACCTCAGTTGAGCATAGTGAATAAAGGAAGGACTGATCTGGAATGAATCATCTCCACGTTTTTTTCTTTCTTTGACCAAATCTAACCTGCTGGAAAATTCTCTAGCAACTAACTTTGCTCCCTAGAGGCTGGACAAGAATACCTTTGCTTCACCATGGAAGTTAACGTGGCACCGGTAACTATAATTGTGCAAAAGAAAAGGGTTTCACGGTGACACTTCTGAGACATGACTGGCTCCCATGGCCCCTACAGGTAGGAAACTGTAAGATTTTTAGCTTTACTTTCTGATTGTTACCTCCTCTACCCAACAAGCAAGGAGGTTGCCAGCACATTAGTTATTAACATTCTTAAGAGAGCACAGTATTTTGGCTTATTTAATTGAGTCTATTTTACAGTGAAAACAACTTCTTCCCAACAGCACTGTAAGAGAGCAAGGATGGCCTGCTTGTTGCAATGTGCAGAACAAGTCCACTTCAGGGAGGTTCTATATCTGTGCAATTCCACTCTATGTTTTTGAGACTAAACTGCTTGTCTGACAAATTGAATAGCAATATAAATACTGTACTTAAATGAGTAAAATAACCCATACAAACAGTGGCAAAAGTGTCTCTGTACAGCAAGTCCATCAAACCCCCAAAACCTCCAAGTATGATGAAAAGAAACAGTAAAATGTACTTTAATGTGCATTCTGCAACTCTGCTCCTTCTTTATCAGTGCAATTTCACTCCATATACTAACACTGCAGTTACAGAGGGAAACGATACTTGGGGTAAAAACACCTACACAAAAGCTGCACAGTTAAGTGCCCGTGAGCACTTGTCTTAAGAGAACTTAAAAGGAAACCATGTGCCAGTATTAATTTCCTGCTAAGAACATCTGCTTGAGTCTGTAAATCTGGAGGGTGAACTGCTGACTGATACAGGCTAAGTTGCAAAGCCTTTGCTTAAACCAAAAACTTTAATCTGCAGAGCTGAAATGGTTAGTTCCACCTTGCTTATTTATCACATTAACTTTGCACTGCCTGTTTTGACTTGGTAGTGTCCCGGCTGAACATTTTCTTGAAAAATGTGTCAAACAAAAAGCTGCTTTTCATCTAATGAGCATGATGTGATGAGATCATCCCTACTTGAACCAGTTAGATGTCACGCACCAACAGGTTTTTTGAAGTGGGATCATGAAACTTAACTTAAAAGTCTGAAGTTAGCAATTGCACCAGACTAAATCCAGCATCTATCATTTAATTAAACTTGCAGTACCTGCCTATATAAAAAAAATTCCTTAATTGAGGAATAGGAGTTATCATACCCAATGGATCTGTGGTTTGATTCCACTGACTCTTACAAAAAAATCTTGCATTAAAGACTCTGAATGCAAAAAGAAAAGTACATCAAATCTCTCATACATTGTCCTGTGCTGACTTACTCTCACAGAATTTCATCAGGACTATACAACTCTGCTTTAATTAGAGAAGACAAGTCATCACCACTAAAGCCATGAAAGCCTCTAGAAAAGCTGCTGATGAGGTCAAAGAAGACTTTTATGACCTACTGTTCCATCCACAACCCCTCTTACCCATTTTTGCACATGGGGTTGGGGTATCACCTCAACAGTGAATCACCTAGAGCAAAGGTTTACACCACCGGGTAGCTAGCCCTGCCAAGGTAATTCTTCCACACCACACAGTCACACACACACCTATGGCCAATTCAATCTGTCCAATCCACCTACTGCATGTCTATGGAATGTGGGAGGAAACCAGAGCACCCAGCGGAAACCCACACGAACACAGGGAGGACATGCAGACTCCACGCGGAAGGCACCTCAGCAGAGAATTAAACCAGGGAACCTCTTGCTGTGAGGCAACAACACTATCCAGCGTGCCAACTTGCAATCTGATTATCCCCTGCAATCAGGTAAGTATAAATATCTAGCCTATGCACTGAATCAAAGTTTCTGGTCTCTCTCACTGTCAAACAATTGCTCAGATAGAGCAAAATAGTCAGAATTTACTTTCTGATGTGAAAAAGCAATACAGTTAAATATATGAAAACACTGTGGGGAAATACAGAAAGTACAAACTGCAGACCTGATGTGATGCTGACCTATCTAGAATGTGAACTCTTGTGACAGATGGGTCTCAATTCAATACAAAGGCAGACATCTTCCACATTCAAGGTTGCCAGGCAACAGCTGTGCTCTGTGAAATTAAGTACAGCTATTACCATTCAGAAAGATCCAATGTATAAGAATTTGTTCAGATTTCATAAATCTAGAAATAGCTTGAGATCCTGTCCTTTTTTGAACAAGAACAAGTCTAGAGTCATTCAAACGTCTTGTAGTTCAGAGGATTATGGCAATGAGCTACTTCCTCATGCCCAAAGTTTGACTCCCTCAGCATGCATCAGCCTACTGTGCAAATCTGAGCAAAGTCACTTAATCAGATGATGCTCCGAGGCTGAAAATGAAAAACATCCATGTAGATCAATGCTCTCCTCCAATGAAATGCAAAAGCAAATACAAATAAGCAGGCAAAACATCAGAAAAAAGGATAAATACGGTAAAACTTGACCTCTTGTGCAGCTGATCCATTAAATGCATTACACCTGATAGGAACGTGTTCATAAATAATAGACATTTAACTTCTGAAGAAATTCTACTGCAAAACATTGTTCCTGTCTGTAAAACTCTTGCCATGCAGAAAAGTGGGCATATAGCACTTGTCTATGTGGCATTAACTTCACTAGAAATTTGCTTTTCTTTGTATTGCTATCGCTCACAATAACTGCTGTGGAGTTCCAGGTCTATGAAATATATATACACACATATAGTACAGTTTTGTACCTACCATAAATGTAGATGTTCGAGTGTTCACACTGCTGCAGTCATCACACTTGGGTTATCCTGCCGTCAGGCGGTCCCGCAGTCAGCCAGAGTTCCAAAGTCTTAGTCCGGCGTCGCTTGCTGTCACTTCTTCCCTGACGTCAGTGTGCCAGGGGTATATAAGAGGCATCCAACTCCATTTTCTTCAGTTTTTCTTGCCCCAGATGTCAGGTGCCCACTAGTAGGTGGGCAATACATATTGCCAATGAAACATGTACATAAAATACAAAGAAAACCTTCAGTTACAAGCAAATACACCACAAAGGTTGTATCAGATAAAAAGGTATAGAAAAGTGCAGCTAGTTCAGAGGGGATGGAGGTAACCTGGACTGCAGCAGTGTGAACACTCGAACATCTACATTTATGGTAGGTACAAAACTGTACTATGTTCATCATGTTACACTGCTGCAGTCATCACACTTGGGTTGAATCCCAAAGCTAAGGATGGGTGGTGGAGTTAAACAGGGTTTGGAGAAGCTAGTAGGCCCTGCAGAATTGCAGTGGCAAAGCCAGCTCTAGTCTTAGAGTATAGAGATAAGTGGTAGTGCTTGGTGAAGGTGTGCACTGAAAGTACAGTTTTGTATCTACCATAAATGTAGATGTCCGATAGGAATGCATCTGCAGTCCTTACAAATGGGTTGTCCTGTTGTCAGGCAGCCCTTCGGTCGGCCGGATTCCAAAGTCTGGGTCTGGCCTCGGCTGGTGTCGCACTTCACCCGACGTCATAGCTGCAGTTATTCGGGTATAAAGGCATCAGCCGACGCCATTTTCCTCAGTGTTTCTTGCCCCAGATGCCAAGTGCCCTCTTGGTAGGCTAAATTTGGATAAATGTCAATGTTTCCAAATAGTAGAGAGCAAACACAAAAAATAAGCATGTATGTACATATATACAAACAAATACACCATAATAGATCCCCCCCCAGCTAGCTATAAGATGGTCAAACACCCTAGGAGTACCACAGAGGGGAAGGTGGGTGGGTAATCCTGACTGCAGATGCATTCCTATCGGACATCTACATTTATGGTAGGTACAAAACTGTACTATGTCCTTCAAGGATGCATCTGCAGTCCTTACAAATGGGTAGAATACCATAGTCAAACTAGGGGAGGAGGAAAGAAGAGATTATGGTGTAGTTAGGATCCCTTGCAAAACAGCAGTGGCAAAACCTGCTCGGGATCTAGAGTATAAAGGTAAGTTATAATGCTTGGCAAATGTATGCACGGAGGTCCAAGTAGCAGCCTCTATAATGTCCTTGGTAGCCACTCCTCGTAAGAAAGCTGTGGTAGTGGCTGTAGCCCTTGTAGAGTGAGGCCTGATGTTCTCTGGAGTTTTCTTTCCATGGTAGGAGTAACAGAATCTAATGCAATTTCCTATCCATTTGGAGATTGTCTGTTTTGAAATTGCTTTCCCTTCCCTTCCTGTTGCATATGCTACCAGTAGCTGGTCAGTTTTTCTATTGCCCTTGGTCCTGTCCAGGTAGTAGCGTAACTGTCTATGTACATCCAAGGTATGCAACAGTCTTTCCCCCCTGTTCTGTGGGTTGGGGAAGAATGTAGGTAGGTGGATAGCCTGATTTAAAGATACTCTGGATACCACTTTAGGCATAAATGTAGGGTTTGTTCTCATGGACACTATCTTGATGGAAGATCAGGAAGGGTTGCACTGCCATTAATGCCTGTAGTTCAGATACCCTTCTTGCTGAAGTGATTGCCAGCAGGAAAGCAGTCTTCCATGATAAGTATTGTAATTCTGCTGTTGCTGCTGGTTCGAAAGGAGGAAGTGTCAATTTTTCTAGCACAAAGTTCAAGTCCCATGCTGGCAATGGTGGTTTCCTAGGAGGTTTTACATTTTTAATTCCTCTCAGAAACTGCCTGAGCAGAGGATGCGAGAAGACAGGAGGATCCACGCTGTATTCTGTTGAAATAGCTGATGCATGTATCTTGATGGAAGAATAGGACAGGCCTGTGTGGAAGAGCTCTGCCAAGTATTCCAGGATGTTGGCTATGTTTACCAGTGACACATCTTCTCCCTTTGCAGAACACCAAATGAGATATCTTTTCCATTTTGCTGCATAATTTTTCCTTGTTGAGGGTCTGCGAGCCTCAAGGATAATGTCTTTAACTTTTTGTGATAAATTTGGGTTAATTGACCTTATGTAATGTTCCAGGCAGTCAGCTGCAGAGTTTTCAGGCTTGGATGCAGGATGTTGTAGTTGTTCTGTGTTAACAGCAATGGCACCAGGGGTAGTGTCCATATTTGTTCCCGAGACATGCTCCTTAGTAATGGGTACCAATGTTGTCTTGGCCAGTCTGGAGCTATTAGAATGATCCTTGGACGGTCCTCTTTGATCTTCAAAAGCACCTTGTGCATCAAAGGAAGTGGTGGGAATGCATATGCTGTCAGGTTTTTCCAACTGAACGATAGGGAGTCCACCTTCCAAGCAAGTGGGTGGTACGTCCTTGTGCAGAATTTCTTTAGCTGGTGATTGCGTGGGGATGCAAATAAGTCTATTTCTGGGAGTCCCCATTTTCTTGTAATGGTTTTGAAGATGTCCGGATGCAGCATCCATTCGTGGGCATCCGTGGTAGTCCTGCTTAATATGTCTGCTAGAATGTTTTCTTTTCCCGGTACAAACATTGCTTGTAACTGAATGTTGTAGCTCAGAGCCACATTCCATAGGTCCAGTGCCATCCGGCATAGAGGGTATGAATGTGTGCCTCCCTGTTTGTTGATGTACCACATAACTGTGGTGTTGTCTGTCCTTATCATCAACTGACCTTCTCGGAGGAATGGTCGGAATGTCTGGATTGCCAATTTTACTGCCAGCATTTCCTTTAGATTTATGTGTAGATGCAGCTGGTCTTGAGTCCATAAGTCTTGTATGCACTTGTCCAGCATGTGGGCCCCCCAACCGAGGTCTGAGGCGTCCGTAGTGATGGTTTGGCTTGGTTGAATGCTGTAGAAGGGCAATCCTGTGTTTGATTGACAGGACTGAGCCCACCATAGGAACTCTTGCTTCAGGCATGGGATTATTGGAATTTTGGTTTCTAGGCTGTGCTTGTGTTGAGACCATAACTTCTTTAGGTACCACTGTAGCTTTCTCATATGCAGTCTGGCATGAGGGACCAGTATTATGCAGGATGCCATGAAGCCCAGGGCTTGCAGTACTTTTCTTGCTGTTAGATGGTTCTGCTTTGTTAATGCCAAGAAGTAGAGAGGTAGTTGCTCTTGCTTTTCTGCAGTTAGGAATGCCATTTGCTTTGAAGTGTCCAGCTCTGCACCCAAAAAGATTATTCTTTGGGATGGTATCAGTCTTGACTTTTTTATATTGACTGTATATCCCAGGGCTTGTAGCAGATAAATGACTCTTTGTAAGTCTTCTGTTAGCTTGTTTTTGTTGTCCGCTTGTATCAGGCAGTCGTACAGGTAGGGGTAAATTTGGATTCCCTGAAGCCTGCAATGAGCAATTACTGATGCCAGGCATTTCGTGAACACTCTGGGCGCAGTAGATAAGCCAAAGGGTAATGCTGAGAATTGATAATGCTCTGATCCTGCAAGAAATCTGAGGTATCTTCTGCAATTTGGTTGTATGGGGACGTGCAGGTATGCCTCCTTGAGATCTAGAGTTACCAGCCAAGACTCCTTGCCCAGCATGGGAAGAAGCTGCTGAAGGGTCAGCATTTTGAATTTTGGAACAATGAGGAATGTGTTTAAAGCGGACAGGTCGAGAATAGGCCTCCATTTGTTCTCTTTTCTTGGTACCAGGAAGAGTCTCGAGTAAAATCCCTTTCCTTGCTCCATAGATGGTACCTTTTCCACAGCTCTCATCCTTGATAATTGAGATATTTGTTTTAGAGCTTCTGTCTTTTGATTTGGCGGTAGGTTTGGCATTCCTCTCTTCCCTGGTAGAGTATGGAAGTGGAACCTGTAGCCTTGGTCTATTGTCTGTAAAATCCACTTGTCTCTTGTGATGTAATGCCAGTTTATTGAGAATAAGGCTAGCTTTCCGCCTAAGGGTGCTTCTAGTTGTTCCCTGGTAGGCGGTGCCAGAGCAAAGTCACTGTGATTGTCCTGTTGCAGTGGTGGTGGCTGTGCCTGTGCCTCGCTGGTTGTTACCCTGCCACTGGCGTCCCCTGTAGGCACCCCTGGATTGGTTTCTGCCTCTTGATCGCCTATTCCTGCCTCTCTGTGCTTTAGAGGAGTCTGGAAAGGACCAATTTTTGGAGGGCCAATTCCTGCTAAACCTTGGAGGTTGGACCTGTAAGAAATCTTTTACTGTTTGTACAGATTTTGCCTTCTCCTCCATCTTCTTCAGTACCTGTTGTGCAGGAGAACAGAATAAATTGGCCTTGTCCATGGGAGCATCTAATAGTTTTGATTTGACATGGTCCGGTAAGGCCTGCTCTTTCAACCATGCATGCCTTCTGATAACTGTGCCAGTCATGGCTGATCTAAAGGAAGCCTCCAGTGCATCACAGCCGCATTTTAAAGAATGGTTACTAACTTGCTGAATGTTATGTACCATTTCCTGAACATACTTCTTATCAAAAGGTTCATCAGAGGACAGTTTTTTAGTTAACTGGTCAAGCATAAATTCCTGATATTGGATCATATGAAATTGACAGTTCAAGGTCCTAGCTGACAGAGTAGCAGAAGTGTAAACTTTTTTACCCCATCTCTCTAAGGACCTGGATTCCCTTTCAGAGGGGAGGGGGTTTTTAGCAGAGGTAGTTGCTACAGCCTTAGGCCCCTGGGAGATAGTCTCGGGATCTGCAAAAGGAGCCTTGTATAAATGGTGATGTGTGTCCGGGACCCTATAGTACCTATCGGGCTTAGCCGGGGCCGGAGGTAATGAATCAGGAGCAGTACAAGCATCATTAAATGCATCATCTACAACAGAAAGAACTGGAGGTATAGCTAAAGGCCTATGTTGTGGTAAATGCAAAAAGGTTCTAAGCCTTTTCCTGGAGTCTGAAAAATCTTGGCCCTGCCACTGAAATTGTTCCCTCATAGCATGCAAGGTTTCCCCAAAGGAAAATTCCTCAGGTGGAGAGGCAGAAGGAATGGACTCTTCAGCATCAGAGTCTTCGTAAGGGGAATAAGTAGCCTCTGGAGGGTCTGTATTATCTGAATCATCAGAGGAATCATCTGTGGACACTGGCTCAGGGGCTCTGCTCTAGGCCTCTTCTCTGGAGGTGGATGAGAGGCCCTGTCTGGATGAGGTTGGGATCCCCGGATTAAAGAAATAAGATCCTCTGCCAAGGAAAGCATTTGGGAACTGGAGGTGGGCCTGTGAGAGGGGGTCTTAACAGGCACAGATTTTGTAGCTTTAGCTGCTTTAGCCCTGACAAAGGCCTTAATGGACATGGCTGCAGGAGGCCTAGCAGCTCCACGTGCAGGAGTTGAGATATCCAAGGGAATAGTGTCAGATAAATCCTGAGAAACCGCAACCGCAGGTTGGATTTCAGAAGCCGATTCCACCAGGTTTGAAGAGGCCTCGGTAGAAGGCATGTTTTCGGCTGAAGAACCGTTTGCTCGGTTTCAGCCGAAACCGAGACACTCGCGGTAGGCTTAACCGCGGTTTCGGCCGAAACCGCGGACCGCGAGTGTCGGTCCTTTTCCTTGCGTTTTTTGGATATTTGTGAAGTCGGAGGATCCGACGGCATAATATAAGCAAAATCAAAGCCAAAAAACTGCTCAGCAAATTCCGACCGACTTCTAAGCGTTCGTCGGTTAAAAGAAGCACAGGCTAGACAAGCTGCGACGTCGTGGTCTGGGCCTAAACAAGGTAAGCAGTAAGAGTGGAAATCTTTATGAGGTATTCGTTTCCCACAAGTTAAACAATTATTCACTTTTTCTGACATCGGCTGAGGCAAGAAAGAGTTCCCCAACGGGGTACTTAGCTTTTTCGAAGTCTTCGAATTAGTATTCGGTAGTAATCTCTGGATCTGACCGACCGGCACTTGCGAACAGCTTCTGCTTCGGGCGCCACGCGGCAAGAAAGACTGAGGAAAATGGCGTCGGCTGATGCCTTTATACCCGAATAACTGCAGCTATGACGTCGGGTGAAGTGCGACACCAGCCAAGGCCAGACCCAGACTTTGGAATCCGGCCGACCGAAGGGCTGCCTGACGACAGGACAACCCATTTGTAAGGACTGCAGATGCATCCTTGAAGGACATCTCCAAGTTGCAGCTTCCAAAATATCCTTGGTTGGTACCCCCCCTGAGAAAGGCTGTTGATGTAGCTGTAGCCCTGGTGGAGTGGGACCTAATGCTAGGAGGTACCGGTTTCCCATGACGTGTGTAACAAACGTATACAATGTCCTATCCATTTTGAAATGATCGGTTTTGAGATAGCTTTTCCTTGTGATCCTGCAGCATAGGATGCAAAGAGCTGGTCAGATTTTCTGAAAGCCTTAGTTTTATCCAAGTAGTAACGTAATTGCCTGTGAATGTCCAAAGAGAGCAGGAGTCTTTCTCCTTTGTTCTGGGGGTTTGGGAAAAAGGTGGGTAAATAAATGGTTTGGTTTAGGGCCACACCGGATACCACACCTTTGGCATAAAGGGTTAGTCCGTAGAGCGACTCTGTCTTGATGAAAAATGAGGAAAGGCTCCACTGCCATTAGGGCGTGTAACTCTGAGACTCTTTTAGCTGAAGTTATAGCTAGTAGCAGGGCAGTTTTCCATGATAGAAACTTTAAATCAGCTGAAATAGCTGGTTCAAAGGGCGGCAGTGTAAGCTTTTCCAGAACAAAGTTGAGATCCCAAGTTGGTGTTGGTGCTCTCCTGGGCGGTCTTGTGTTCTTAGCCCCTCTGAGGTACTGTCTTAGGAGTAGATGAGAAAATAAAGGAGGATCCGTGTTGTAGTGATCTGAAATCTCTGAGGCGTGGATCTTAATAGGTGAAAAAGAATGTCCTTTGTGCAACATCTCAGTTAAATATTGTAGGATCTAAGGAATGTTTGGAGCAAGGGGATTTTGGCCTTTAGCCTGGTTCCAGGCACAAAATCTTTTCCATTTGTCTGAATAGGCTTTCCTGGTACTGGGCCTCCTGGCTTCCAGAATGACATCCTAACAGCTTTAGATAGAGGTGTTGGCTGGTTGTTTAGGTAATTTGCCAAGCAGCCAGATTTAAAGTCTTGAGCTGGCTGTGTAGAATCTGATTGTTTTGCTGAGTGAGCAGGTGAGGAATTTGGGGGTAAAGTCCATGGTGAGCAGTGGGCCACGTTCCTTAGTACTGGATACCAGTGCTGGCGTGGACAGTCTGGAGCAATGAGTATTATTTGTGGCCTCTCTAATCTGACTTTCAGCAGCACCTTTGCTAGAAGAGGCAGTGGAGGAAAGGCATACACTATTAATGTTTTCCAACTGAATGAGAGGGCGTCCACTTTCCAAGCTAGTGGGTGGAATGTCCTTGTGCAAAATTTTCGAAGTTGGTAGTTTTGGGGGTTGGCAAACAGATCTATGTCTGGGCGTCCCCATTTTTGAGTGATCATTGCAAATACTTGTGGATCCAGTCTCCACTTGTGGGGATCCATGATGTTTCTGCTTAGGTCGTCTGCCAATGTGTTTTTCTTTCCTGGCAGGAAGTGTGCTTGTAGTTGAACTTGGTAAGTCAGTGCTGTGTTCCACAAGGTCATTGCTTGCCTGCATAGGGGGTAGGAGTGTGTGCCCCCTTGCTTGTTTATGTACCACATTACTGTGGTATTGTCCGTCTTTATTAGGAGTTGTCCTGGATGTAAGAGGTCCTTGAAAGCTGTTAGGGCATTCTGTACAGCTAGCATTTCTTTTTGATTGATATGCAGATGCCTTTGATCTGTATCCCATTTGCCCTGAATGCAATGTCCTGCCATGTGTGCTCCCCAGGCATAGTCCGATGCATCTGTTATAGTTTGCCTGGCTGTGGGCAAGATAAAAGGCTGACCCTTGTTGAGGTGACATGCCTGTGCCCACCTTAGAAACTCCTGCTGAAGGCAGGGAATGAGTGGTATAATTGTTTCCAAGCTGTGGCTGTGCTGTGTCCATACGCTCTTCAGGTACCATTATAATTTCCTCATATGCAGTTTTGCAAATGGTATTAGGAGTATGCAAGATGCCATGAATCCCAAGGCCTGCAGAATGTTTCTGGCAGGGAGTTGGGTCTTTGTTGCCATCATTTTGAAGTACTGAGTCAGCTGTTGTTGCTTTTCTGGCGTGAGGTAAGCCATCTGGGCCTTTGTATTCAAGCTGGCACCCAGGAATGTTCTGTGAGGGCACTAGGTTTGATTTCTCTTCGTTTACTGTGTACCCTAGGCAACTTAAAAGGTGTTTGACAAACGCCAGATACTTTAAAAGAATGTCCTTGCTTTCTGCTTGAATAAGGCAGTCGTCCAGGTATGGGTATATTTGAATTCCTCTTTGTCTGCAATATGCAATTACTGGTGCCAGGCATTTTGTGAAGACCCTGGGCGCAGTAGATGAGCCAAAGGGCAGTGCAGAGAATTGATAATGAGTTGAACCTGCAATGAAACGGAGGTATCTTCTGCAATTTTGTCTGATAGGGACATGCAGGTATACCTCCTTGAGATCCAATGTTACTAGCCAAGCCTTCTTGCCCAGCATGGGAAGAAGCTGCTGTAGTGCTAGCATCTTGAATTTGGGTACTTGGATATAGGTGTTTAGAATTGAAAGGTCCACAATGGGTCTCCAGGCTTTGTCCTTTCTGGGGACTAGAAAGAGTCTGGAGTAAAATCCTTGTCCTTGCTCCTGTGTAGGTACCTGTTGAATGGCTCATGTCCATGAGAGCTGTAATTTGTTTTTGTGCCTCTGCCCAATGATTTGGTGGCAGGTTTGGCATTCCTTTTATCCTTGGCAAGGTGTGAAAGTGGAATCTGTATCCTTGTGAAACAATGTTTAGGACCCATTTGTCTTTTCTGATGATGTGCCAGTTGTCTGCAAAAAGTGCTAATTTTCCTCCCAAGGGAGCTGCCAAGAGAGATTTGCTTGGCAGTCTGAGGGTTAAGTCATTGTGTTTGTCTTCTGTTAGTTTGGGGCCTGTCTTCTCCTCCTTTCTGGGAAGTGGCACCCCATTGGCGAGGTTTGTAAGAGCCTTGTGACTGACCTCTGCCCCTTGGGCATCTGTATTTGCCCCTCTGTGGTCTGTCAGATGCTGGAAAGGACCAGTTTTTTGTTGGCCAATTTCTGCTGAAACGAGGGGGTTGAACCTGTAAAAAATCCTTGACCGTCTGCATAGATTTTGCCTTATCCTCCATTTTCTTTAAAACCTCTTCTGCTTTTACACCAAATAAAACATCCTGCTGTAAAGGTGCATCCAATAACTTTGCTTTAACATGATCAGGCAGGGTTTGTTCTTTTAACCAAGCATGTCTACGTATGACAGACCCAGTCACTGCTGCTCTACAGGAAGCTTCCAAAGAATCAAATCCACATTGTAAAGTACGTTTGCCCACCTGTTCAGCTGCATGTAACAGATCCTGCATTTCCTTGAAATCAGGCTGCTCTGAATGTGTGCTCATTTTTTGTTTTAATTGAGACATTAGGAATTGCTGATATTTCAGCATGTGAAACTGGCAATTTAAGGCTCTCATAGCTAGAGTAGCTGAGGTGTATACCTTCTTTCCCCATCTATCTAGTGCTCTGGAATCCCTTTCAGAGGGTACAGGATTTTTAGCAATAGAGGCCTTAACCCCTTTGGGACCCTGGGAAATTGTTTCTGGGTCAGCAACAGGGCTTTTATATAAGAATTTGTGTGAGTCAGGGACTCTGCAGTATCTGTCTGGTTTGGCTGGAGCAGGAGGTAGAGAGTCTGGGTTAAGACTAGATTCTAAGTAAACATCATCCACAATGTCTAACACAAGGGGGATAGCAAGTGGTCTGTGCTGGGGTAGTAAAAGGAACTCTCGGAGCATTTTCTTAGAATCAAAGTAATCCTGGCCTTCCCAGTGGAAATGTTCCCTCATGGTATGTAAAGCTTCCCCAAAGGAGTAGTCATCTGGAGGAGATGCTGAGGGAATGGACTCTTCAGCATCAGAGTCTTCATAAGGAGGAAAAGAGTATTCCTGTTCCCCAGAAGAATCTGAGGAAATTGAAACCTGGTCAGAGGAAGCATAATCCTCCTCTTGTCTTGGCCTTTTATCAGGAGGGGGATGGGAACCCCTGATTAGGGTAATTAAATCTTCAGCCATCTTGAGCATCTGTTTCTTAGGCATGGGGCCTTGTACTGGAGACTGATGTACAGTTTTTTTTTTGTTTTTAATGGAGTTTTTAGCTTCGCATAAGATTTAAAGGTGAGTGTAGTCGGTCTGAAGACACCTTCTGCAACCGAAGGCGTTTCTACTGCACTGGAATCTCCTTCTGCTCTGGAGTCGGAAAGGCCTAAAGAAGAAGGCTGCGGCGGCCTAGTACTCTCCGCTTGTGAATCAGAAGCTGTCTGGAGTTCTAAATCTGCGGTCGTCAGGGGCTGCGTAGGCACCTCACTGAGAACCGGAGAACTGGCGACAGGCCCAGCAGAGGCCTCGGCGTCTGGTTTGGGTCTAGGCTGCCTGTCCTTATCCTTGCGTTTTTTATGCATGCCGGTCGTCTGTTGCTCCGATGGCATGGTATAATTAAATTTCCTACCAAAGTAATGTCGGGCGAAATCAAACCGACTTTTGATAGTTCGTTTATTAAACCTAGCACAAAACCGACAACCTGTGACGTCGTGGTCTGGGCCTAGGCAAGGAATACAATAAGAATGAAAGTCCTTATGAGGTATTTGCTTCCCACAAGAAATGCAATTGTTAACTTTTTCTGACATCGGACTGAGGCAAGAAAAGGTTCCTCAACGGGCTACTTGGCTTTATTGAAGACTTCGGTCTGAAATTCGATTTGAAAATCTCAGGAGTCGGCCGACCGGCACTTGCGAACTGCTTCGGGCACCGCACGGCAAGAAAGACTGAAGAAAATGGCGTTGGATGCCTCTTGTATACCCCTGGCGCACTGACGTCAGGGAAGAAGCGACAGCAACCGACGCTGGACCAAGACTTTGGAACCGCCTGAAGGCAGGATAACCCAAGTGTGATGACTGCAGCAGTGTAACACGATGAACATATATACATACATACACACACATACATATAGGTTCATAGGTAAGTGTGTATATATATATATATGTATATATATATATATATATATATATATATATATATATATATATATATATATATATATACATATATATATATATATACACATTTATGTTCATAGGTAGGTACTAGGCTATCGGCCCAAGGGCCTAAGTAAGCCTAGCCAACAAAGTTCCCAGGCTTATGCCACCCAAGAAAGCTATTTTCCTGTGCCACTGTCAAACAGTGCCACATAAGTGATCCCCGGGGTGTATTTCCTATTTCCCATCCACTCATCAAGATTTTTCTTGAAGAATGCTAATGAGGAACTTTTCTTGACATAGTTGGGTAGCTTGTTCCAGAGTATGGGAAGTCTCAGGGACAGTAATCTATCCCTCCAGCATGTCCTGTTTATTGTGGTGACAAGGTTACAAGTCCCTAGAGTGTGTAGCTCGGAGGGATTTGGATTTCTTTAGGTGTAGCATGTCCAACAGCTCTGGGTTTGACATAGCTTTATATGTTAGGCAGAGATCACCTCGGAGTAGGTGATATGCCATGGAGTAAAGCTGGAGTTTTTTGTGACTGTGTAGGGCATCTGTTTTGAGGCCAGTAATCCTCTTTGTGAGGCACTTCTGTGGCCTTTCCAGCTGATGCAGATGTCTTGTGAGGTACATTCCAAAAGGGGCACTGTACTCTATAATGGATCTAATGAGTGTCGAGTAGAGGGAAACAATGACCTCTTTCTTCCTGGATTAAAACCCTTTTGTGATGAGGTGTGCCAAGTAGAAAGACGTCCTGATTACTGTGGCGATGTGATTATCAAAGGAGAGACTACTGTCCACCTGGGTCCCAAGGTCTCATTATACATTCGGTGTCAAGTAGACTGCTGCCTATGTGGTAGTTCATGGGTACAGAGTTTTTACCAAACGGGATGACAATTTACTTTTTGGCATTGAGCTTTAGGCCATGGCTTTGACACCAAGGGTCTGTCTCAGTGAGGCCCTTCTGTAAGATGTCCACATAATTTGGGGACACTACTATGGCTCCTAGTTTGCAGTCATCTGCGAACTTCGTTAGCCAGAGGCCTTCTGTGTTAGCCTGTACTTCAGAGAAGTAGATACCAAACAGGAGAGGTCCCAGGACTGAACCTTGTCGTACTCCACTTGTCACTAGTTTGAAGTCAGATTTGGACTCTGCAACTTTTACAGTGTGGGTTCTGTCAGTGAGCCAGTTGGCAACCCATCTTGTGACGTAGGGATTTAAAGTTTAGTTGTTGTTGTATCTTTCGGCTTTTCCTGGTTGGGGTCGCCACAGCGGAACTCCGGTCCGCTCATGATTGGCAGTAGATTTTTACGTACAGAGTTACCAGCCCTGACGCACATCCTTCAATGAAGGTACGCCCATTCACGCACGTCTCCACAGAGAAGACGCTTTAGCTGAGAAAAGAACAGGACATCTTACTGTGAGGCAACAATAAAGTTTAGTGAGTTTAGCTATAATTCCAGAATGGGGGTGGTGTTGAAAGCCTTGGCAAGGTCAAGATAGGCTGTGTGAACCACCTTACCCTAGTCTACGGCTTTGGTGACTGCCTCAAAAAAGTCGATCAGGTTCAGGAGGCATGATCTGCCTTTCAGAAACCCGAACAGGGTGGGATCCAGACTTTGGAGGTTACCAATGTCTTTGTTTATGAGTTCCATGATGATATGTTCCATGGCCTTGCAGTCCAGGCTTGTCAGGCTAATAGGGCAATAGTTCCCAGGATCAGTGGTGGCTCTCCCTTTGCAGAGTGGGATAACTGTTGCTGTGCGCCATTCAGTGGACACAAAACCTGATTTGAGGCTATGATTGAACATGGTGCTTAGGTGGGGAGCCAGTTCACTCTGAATTTCGTGTAAAACGCAGCCTGGGATGTTGTCCGGTCCCATGGATGCTGTGTTTTTGGCTTTAGAGAGAGTGCAGCTTTTACCTGCGTAGTTGTGATTACAGGGACTCTGCATTCGTCCTGTATAGATATGGGTCCTTTAGGGGGTGAAAGGGGAGTAAAATTAGCACTGAACCTATCTGCCAGGATGTTGACAATATCAGTTGGTTCTGTAATTTTCTTGCCGTTGTGCTGCAACTCAGAGCAGATCTAGGTGTTGCCACTGAAATTCTTGACATAGCTATAGAATGCTTTGTGGTTGTCCTTAAAATCAGTGGCAATTTTGTATTTGTAGCTAGCTTTGGAAGATCTTACAAGGGATCTCAGCTTCTTACTGAGGCTGTCTGGGGAGCACCTCCACTCATGGGATTTTACTCTCTCTTGCAACAGTTTATTCCTTCTGTTGTACAGTTTATGGCAGGGGACTGCCAGATTAGCTTCCTTTCTTTGGGGGATAGCGTCTTGGTTCTGTTTGGGATAGCACGATCCATGCACTCATGTGAGTGCTTGCAGAGTGCATTTGTGTAGGATTCAGTAGTTGTAACTGTATTGTTCATCTGCATGGGTGTCATGAAGTTCGCCACTTCTGTCTTACAAAGCATGAAGTTGGCTTTGGAGAAATTTTTTACAGTGGTTTCCTTAATGGGGGGTGGGGGCGGGATGTGTATGTGGATATCTAGTGTGATTAGCTTATGGTCGGATCAGACCAACGAGAAGGTGACTTCAGGTGTGGAACACCGGTCACTCATGTTGGTAATGACTAGGTCTAGGATACTGTTGCCCCTGGTTGGGGTGTGGATAACCTGATCCAGGGCACTGGAATTTATGAATTCCAGAAAGCGTTGAGTGAAGGAGTTGGTACAGGAGTAGTTTGCCCAGTTAATGGTGGGATAGTTGAAATTGCGCACTATTAGGGCATTTGGTTGAACCCTAACATTTTCCAGTATATCAAGAGAAGAGAAGTGGGAATCCTGAGGCATGATGGGGGATCTGTAGCAAGCTAGCATTTGCATTGCAGTTTTGCCCAGAGTTAGTTGCACTTGGATAACCTCGGATGCATTATGCTGAGCAACTAGCCTGGAGGTGTGGATATCCTTAATGAATATGGACACACCTCTGCCTTTGGTGTTCTGGTCCAGGTTACATGGCCAATAAGTTTGATAGGAGTTATAGCCTCGTAGTCCAGGGGCGCTCTCTGTAGTCTTGAATCAGGTCTCAGTCACTGCACAGATACCGATGTTCTCCATTTTAAGAAGAGCCTCGAGTGAGTGCATTTTGAGATTTACACTTCTAGCATTGAGTAGCATTACCCTCAAGTTTTTGCTTGCCTGTTCCTGTTACGGTGGAGAATTTGTCATTTGAACCTTGCCTAAAAAAGGCACTATAGGGACGGCAAGAGCCTTAGCCAGTATCCGGAATCCCGGGGGCGACAGGTGCAGGCCATCTCTGGTAAAGCATCGCGGTCTGCCAACCATGTCGTCCCACGCAGACAGATACTGGCACCAGAAGCTTAGCCAATTGCTGAAGTCGATACTTTTGTCCTTGTACTTCAGTATCCTTCTGGGCGATGGCAGAATGCTACTCAGGGCTAGGGTCACACCTGCCTGGGCTACAAGATCAGAGAGGTCTTCCATGTATCTTTT